>NC_140284.1:19440908-19445908 GCF_964030765.1 Micromesistius poutassou | reverse complement strand
ACAAATTTGTACGGCACACAATGTTAAACAATCCGCTCGCTGGATCAGAAAGAGAAATCGCAATAGCCTGAAAGAGCCCATGCACTAGCAGCGTGTTTCATCATAGTCTTTTTGAACTTTTGATTCATACTAAAATAAAAAATAAAACCCAACCCAAGCAGGGTCTCAAATTCACAGTTCACAATCTGCTCCTGGACTTGGTTGGAACTGTAGAAGAGGCACTACAGCTGGACCCGAGTCCTGCACAGGTTTGAAAGTTGAAGTATGTTTGTGTGCACGGTCTGCTAGGACCTCTGCCTTGTTCAAACAGACTTGATGATGGGGCTACCTCACTGTTGGCCTAGACTTAATCTAGACTTAAACCTCAGGCAGCTACAATGTAAGTTATTAAAAGTTACTCTAGAACTTTACAGGGTTAAGTACTGTGTACCTTTACAACCTTTACAGAGCTGTACCTGTGCAGGGCTGGGTCTGGAACGCCTGTCGGGGGCAGCTGTCCTGGTTCTCCAGAACCTGGATGATGACGGCCCGAGAGCGAGCCTGGCGCCCGGTTGTCTCGAAGCTCCGCCCCTCCAGGCAGGTCAGCTGACACGAGCTCCATGACGACCACTCCGTCAGGTGACAGTCTCCTTGGGTGGGGAGAACAACGAACAAAACAATAATGCATTCAGGGCATTCAGGGCACGTGTCCAAAAATCATTGTTTTTCTAACTAATTCACCAACTGACGTCAGTGGTGAATTAATATTCATGGCCTCGCCCACCTTGGCTTGCGACGGGAAGACGTCCCTGTGCTATTTGTGGCTATAACAATTCAACGTTGCATCTCTTGGCCAAGAAAGAAGAGTCGAGGAAGAAATGGTTGGATCAGACGTTACCACTATTTCAACATTTACGCGGCTCGGGCACGACGGCCCGGGCACGGCGGCCCGGGCACGGCGAGTGAATACAGAAAGAAGAGCCGCCTCGGGCACCGCGGCGGCCGGAGCTGAGCTGCGCCGTGCTCAGGCAGCCGCTCTACGGCCACTGGTGATTATGAACACACTGCTCCTTCTCCGATGAACAATGTTTTTGTTGTTGTACTGAACTTTGCCTCCGAACCGCGTCATCGGGAAAACATTTTTAAGTGCCTTCCGGGCGAGAGAGTGGAAAATTAGAAGCGGATCCAGCCGTTTCCACAGACGTCTGCGGCAGATAATGTGCCGAACGCAAACAAATAACTCAAGACGGCAGCAGTGCGCGCCGGAAAAAGAAATAATGAATCACGCAGGCTATAAATTACACAGTGCGCTCCATAACTCAAAGGAGCGTGGACAAACAGCGCCATCCAACATTGAAATTCATCTGTCATTAAAAACAAACGCAAACAACTGAACCAAAACCAAAAAAAAATGACAACAACACAAACACAACAACCGAGGGACGCGTCGGCTCGCTGGCGGAGAGACTGATCGGCTCGGTGACGGACGAACGAGGGATCAATCTATTCTGCGGGTGCCATAAATAACACAGAGGCGTCTTCTCGGCTCAAGGTCGAGACTGGCTATTCTCTCGCTGAGGACGCCTGATAAGTTCATCCAGAGCTGCAGAGCCCTTTGAGCACCCAGTCCTTCAACAGCCCCCCCCCACGACCCTCCATTAACCACAATCTGTGGACTGAAGAGTCTCATTATGCTTCATCTTGGTGGGGATCCGTTCAGTCATTCAGTCGTGCTATGTGCCACACACATACACACAGACACACACACACACACACACACACACACACACACACACACACACACACACCCTCAGAAAGACAAACAAACAAAAATACACACACACACACACACACGCACAGCCACAGACACACACATAAAGACACACACACCCATACCCACCCCCCCCACCCCTCCCCACACACACACACACACACACACACTCATATATGCATGTACATTAGCTATGCTAAACACACAGACACACATAAACTCTCAAGTGCATAAGATATTGATGTCAAAAAGAGCATGAAAAAAAGGAAAAAAACTGAACAGAAGCGACTCAGACAGACACACACGCACTGAGCATACAAAGCTCTAAGCACACGGCAACTCACAAGATACATCCCAAGGGGGGGCAAAATAATATGGCTTTATATAAACACATATTGTCTATATTGTTTGTAAGTATTGTCTGTGTTCCCAGACTTCCCAGTTGTCTTTGTACACAGCTGTTTCGCTAGCAACACCAAACCATTCAATCCCTGGGTCAGATCGACGCCATGATATGAAGTCACATGACAGAATACATCAAATGGATCCTATAGGTGACTTTAGCTTCCATTGGTGCAAACAGTAGAGGAATCAAACTGACATCGATTAAGCCATCATCACATCCACAATCCACTGTTGCAGCAAGATAGCTTGTTGATAGCTCCTCACGGACTGCGACACGGCGAAACACTGATTATTATTGCAATCGCTTTTTCTATGTGGCCGAGGTTGCAGCAGGGGACCTCTGTTGCAAAATAAACCATGCAAGGGGCCCTTAGCGCTAATTGTGTTTGGTAGCGTGGAGCTATGTTTATTCAATGTTATAAATACATTGGAGATTGAAAAATAAGTGAAACATTGTTTCACTTATACACTAACCCTAACTCCCAGGTGAAGTATAATATGGCTGTTCGATTTCACCTCTGGGGAGTCAGCCTACAAGCTTACAGTGAATAGAAGCTTCTGCTGCGCGACTAGAAGGACTCAGAGACGGTCCCACAGAGCAAGCCTCGCCACACAGAAAGTCTGGGAGACTGTTGATTAACTGTGTGTACAGTTACCACCTGAACCACCTGAAGGTCAGGAGGAGGTCTGGACTGACTGAAGTATGACCAACGGCAGGCCGCACGCCGGCAGCAGACCTTCTAGAAAAGCAGCCCCATGGTGGAACAAACGTGAAACAGTTTTTATAACAGTTACTCAGCGGTCTGCAGAATATACTGTAAAAAATAAACCAGTCGACTGAATAAAGGAATGGATGTAAAAGAGCACTAAGTATTAGAATAAACCCGAGCAGCCCCTGTCACGCCGAAGCTACGTCTTCATATCTGTGGGTGACAACGCTGACAGCCAATGAGCGCCATGCCTTACGTTCCTTCAAGATGCTGCGTAGCTGAGCTTGGTCTGTCCCCCGTTTTATTTCACTCTTAGGACTCATCCTAACGCAATGAACTTTAACTCTGTGATGCTTTTATCTTACTCCATGCTGTCTTTTAATTTGAGAACTGTTTTAAGCATATGTATTTAATGTCTCTTATTCATTCTGTATTTTACTCTTGTTTTATTAAATTGTTCTATAGAACACTTTGCCACAAGGTACTATACAAATAATGTTATTCAAGTTCTTAAACGAGAGTCTCTCGCAGCTGTGGCTGATGGGGTGGGGGCTTTAGCAGGGGGGTGTGGGGGGTGGTTACCTGGGCAGGGTACGAAGCAAGGCAGCTCCATCTCCTGCTGGCTGTGCCGCTGCACCCTGTCTCCACACAGATGGTGGGCCACCGGCTGGGTGGAGAGGGGGGAGGAGCCGGTGGCCCACTGCACCACGCACGACAAGCTCCGCCTCCTCAGCCCCTCGCCGCAGTCCGCTCCCTGGGGCACAACACACGCATCAACCCCCCCGCCTACAAGGGGCTTCAAGAACAAACACGCACACGGATTCAGCACATATTGTGAAGAGACACACACACACACGTATGTGAGAATGTACCACGTACGCATGTGGGCACACGCCAGAGTTACAGACTGCACCCTCATGCAAACACACACACAAACACACACACACACACACACACACACACCACACCGCACGCACACCCACTGCACCGCACACTAACTCCAAGAGACACACACACACACACACACACAAACACGTATCCGAATCAAACCCAAACGATCTTGGACCATCAATATTAAGGGATGTTTAAAGGCTGGTGGATCCGGAGACACATGCTACTCCTCTCCTCAGTGTCTCCTGACGGGGAAGAGGCGGCGGCCATCTTCAGCAGGGAACAGCCCCAGGCTCACACCGCGCTTTTATCTACACCACGCCATTAAAGTTGATCAAAGGGAAAAACGCACGCACACACGTGACGTTCACAATTAATAAAGCCAGAAGTGATGAGCCGCGCCGCGGTGCTGGCTGCCTTTGTTAATCTGCTGGTACGAGGGGCTGGGGGCCGGCTGCAGCGGCGGGGGGGGGAGGAGGAGGACGACTCCGGGGAGGGGGGGAAAGGGAACTGGAAGACATTCAATTAAGGCGTCTATTCAGCCTGGATCCAGTACAGAGCCGACACCACGCGCACCACATCAAGAAGAAAACAGCCTTTGGTGGCGCGGTCACGTCGTCTGCCTCGCCAGTGTGCGCTTCCATTAACGCTCCACGTCTCTTTGTTTTCCTTCGCTCATATCTTTTCTTGCTTTCTTTTAGTTTTTTTAGATTTTTGTTTTTTAAAAAGGGATGGCTCTCCGTGTCGAGCAGCACGGCTCATTTGGAGGCGCGGGCTGAAGACGCCGTTTGGATGTTAAAACCACGGCTGCCTCAACACTACCGGAATATATAATCTAAAATTAAGGAAAGTTAAAGAAAAGGTAGCATAGGGATTAAGGAAATGTTTAAGAAGCATCTTGCCCCAGGAGTGACACTAAATGCATTAAAATGCATTGAAGGTGCTGTCGTATATAGTATTGTGGAATCCACCATGCTTCTGGATTGTTCCGGTGAGCAGCCTGACTCGTACTCTGACCGTGTGAGAGGAGGCAGACCTACCGCCACAGTGCACTGGGACCAGGGGGCAGACCTACCTCCACAGTGCACTGGGACCAGGGGGCAGACCTACCTCCACAGTGCACTGGGACCAGGGGGCAGACCTACCTCCACAGTGCACTGGGACCAGGGGGCAGACCTACCTCCACAGTGCACTGGGACCAGGGGGCAGACCTACCTCCACAGTGCACTGGGACCAGGGGGCAG
>NC_140284.1:19382227-19434727 GCF_964030765.1 Micromesistius poutassou | reverse complement strand
TAAGAGATAATAATACTTGATCTGCTATGTGTATAGCCTTTGCCACTTTGTAAGAGATAATTGGCTGACTGATATCAAAGCCTATTAATTACTAATTACAATAAATTATACGTAGGATAAATCATATCGTAAGTAAGCTAAAAACACCTTGTGCAAGACTTTATACTTCTTTCGCTTTGACAGGATGTAGCGCTTTTGGACGGTTGCTCTGGCTCCGGAGTCTTTTACTTTGTCCGGGAAACATGCCGTGTGTGTGATGTGGATTCAGGGATAGGAGTTGTGATGTGTTGATGACGGCCCTTCCCCATGAGTTTCACCTCAGTGAGAGGAAGTGAAAGGCTCCTTACCCTCCTTCCTGTGATGAGGGGCCGACGGGTCAGGGACCTGGACGCAGTAGACCTCCCTGGTGTGGATCCCTCCTCCACAGAGGACGCTGGCGTTGCCCGCACGCCGGTCCTGGGCGCCCAGCAGGGGGCTCACACGACACAGGCCCCAGTCTGTGGTCCTCCATACGAACCTGACCAAACAGACCTAGGGTTACACTTCCTGTCCAGACAAACAGACCTAGGGTTACACTTCCTGTCAACACCAAACAGACCTAGGGTTACACTTCCTGTCAACACCAAACAGACCTAGGGTTACACTTCCTGTCAACACCAAACAGACCTAGGGTTACACTTCCTGTCCATACGAACCTGACCAAACAGACCTAGGGTTACACTTCCTGTCAACACCAAACAGACCTAGGGTTACACTTCCTGTCAACACCAAACAGACCTAGGGTTACACTTCCTGTCAACACAAACCTAAACAAACAGACACATACACGTACACTCACATACACATACTGTGATTACTGTACATACAGATGCAGACAAAGTTATATATACACACACACACATACACATTATTAACATAGACTGCGCGTATGCACATACACTAACATAGACTGCACATACACACACAGAGAGTGACATATACTTTACATAAACACACACACACACACACACACACACACACACACACACACACAGTAACATTATACTGTACATACTCACAGACAGTTACATATTCTGTTCAAGAAGACAGACAGACATGGACATACACTGTCAGAAGTAAAGTTGCATGTACTGCATACGCATGCATCCATAGACTCGGCTAACGATGCACACGCATGCACAAACACAGGTTGATTAATGAAAACAATAGCATGCACACACAGGCACTCACATCAGACACACACATACACACTAACAGGTAGTAGACACTAAGGACAATTGCTTGTGAAAATAGCCGAAGGCTGATTAATCTATGATTAATTACATAATAAAGACCTGATTAAAGCACTAAACGCGTGTTTCTGAAATAGATATCAGGGTTGGGGTAAGGCTGGAACACTCCCCTGTAAGGTTGAGTTTGTGTAAATCTTTATAGCATTCATATCCTACTGGAGAATACACGCAGACACACACACACACACCCACCCACACACGTATCATATGTATATATACAGCTTGCTTTTGACTATGACAAACGTGGCATCGCAGAAGGAAATAAAATCAGCACAGCTTTTAGTAATCTATCACATGCTTCATTTCCATAATGAGTTTTCCCTAATCATGAAAAGCTTCTGCTTTGAGGCACTCCATGTAACATCAGCAAATAAAAAATCTAATCAACACAGTGGAAAACAAAATATTCTCCATTGACTCTTTGTTTACTGCATATTGTTTCATCCATAACTCATCTCAGTGCAAGCATCCCAGTCATAACAATGAGGCTGTGTAGCACACTTCCTTTAACACAGGGTTAATAAGGCACCTTGGGGTTATTAACACTAATAACAATCACGACACTGATAATACGACTCGCACTACTTCTATTATGGCTAATAACGTAGTCAAAAGTTCAAATCTGTTGTTTCCCCTTCATTACATGGTGGATGTTTGGTGGCATCTATAATATCAGAACGCGACTGCAATGCGCTCAGGTGAAATAGCATGAAAAGGGAAAAATCTAAAATCATCGTTGAGTGTCACATTTGCATTAGGGCCTCAGGCGTGTGGTATGTACGCACACCGATAATTCGCTGTCGACATGCAAAGCCAAAGGAAACGCTTGATATTAGCCTTCCACACCTGGGGCAGTTGGGTAGGAGGTCTCCGATGATGTTGCAGGCTTCCTTTTCCTCAAGGGCGGGGCATTCTTTCCCTCCACCAATGGGAATCTGCGCCATCGACCGCGCCCGGACCCGGTAACCAGGCGACAGGTCAGCGGAGCGACACGTCTTGGAGCAGGGGCTCCACGAGGACCAATCAGACGTCTCGCAGCCCTTGGGCATCACGCAGGACTGGAAGGTCAAAGGGGAGTCATCCTGGGTGCATAGACTGCAGAGGGGACGAAGAGGCAAGAGAGGAACTCAAAATGAAGGACGAAACATGTGTGTTTGTCTTTGAATAACTAAAAGCGTAGGAATATAGAATACTATGTTTAAAGATGAGACTAAGACTAAGAAATGTATATTTTACCCAAAGGAAAAAAAAATCTCTGCATTTCAAAGTGAATGCCCTTTATTACCCTTGTTTGATCAATTGGGTGCCCAGACAGACAGGTGGGAGGTATGAAGGAGAAATATGACAGATGTCAGCGGGGGTTGGAATTTGATTAGGCCTTTTGCAAGGAAGCCGCCTGCTCAGAGGGGCTTGAAAATGGCACATCAGATGGAAGAAATGCCAACCACGTGGTGGACCTTACGTGGTGTACCTCCACCCCCTGACGGACAAATGACCTTTCTGGGGGTCTGACGAAATGTGTGACATTACCATTTAAAGGCAGAGTCGTATCCACGAGGACAAAAGCCTCAATTTTCTTATCAGAGTTCAAAACGTAAAAAAGGTACAAATCAGGCACCACCATCCACACTTTGAAACATGAATAAATGTATAAGTTACATAATTAAAAATGTTAATTGTTTAAAATGGACAATTTAATTAGTTAGGTGTATTACGCTCTGAGCGCCACACAGATTTGGCGAGCATTTTACTTGGTAATTAGACATTTCTAGTTATTAGAAAAGCGGAATGAATCCAAAACTCAGGTGGGAAATAGACATTCAAAAGCCCTGATGTGACTAAGAAGTGAATATGGTCACCATGCGCTGTGAACCATCTCCAGCCGGACCTTTTATTTTACTTTATTTTACTTTTTACTTATCTATTATTTTCTTTTATTGTATGACAATGTTTATATGTGAAGCACTTTGAGTCTGCCTTGTGTATAAAAAGTGCTATATAAATAAAGTAGTGATAAACCTAGTGGGGAGAAAACACTGGCTCCCATTTTTGGTTCCTGAACATGAGTGGTTATATAACTATGTTTTTATAAAACTGAATAACTATATTAATGTTTTCGATTCTCACAATGCAATCAGCACAGGACCAATTTGGAGAAGTTAATTATTAAATCCAAATTAGAATATTGTTATGGTTATGGTTATGGCTCCACTACAGTGTAACTTAATTGAGCAGTATTGGCCAACAGATTCCTGGTACCATGGTTACCATAAAGAGATTACGGTCCTAGAGCAAATGTACTTACATTTATTAATGTAGTATATGCAAATTAAGTCAGCAAACAGTCTCTCTTTCCACCATCTAGATTGTGACAATTTATCAATACAACATATCAGCGATCACTTTTTTCGGCATTGCATAATTTCAGCCGTCCATAATGCTTTTTAACCAAATGTCACGCTAACAGTATGGGTTTGTCTGTGTGTGGGTCTGTATGAATTTGCATATAAGTTTTATGCAGAAAAGAAAATCCCTTATTATCCAACGAAAATACCAGTTAGTCTGAAAAGCGGAGTAAGGAATGAAGCAGCAATTGACATTTAGTACAATGGCGCAGTATTGCACCATAGTGCGAATCGACTGCTAAAATGGCAGTTCCCACATAATCCAACCATAATTGAAAAGTTAATGGCCAGAGAATAATTGCTACTTTATTACAATGAACATACCTTGATTGTAATAGTTCCATTAAAATGCCCCACAGGTGTTATGAAAGAGAAAGCAAAAGCCTTGATTTTGTTGCACCAAAGGAACGCGTAAACGCAATTTCAATTTTAATCAATTTAGTTTGGTTTGAGTTACCTGTATGGCCTAATTGAGTCGGACGGCCCCGATCGACCCGGTACGGCGCACTAAGTGAACCGCAGACATGAGACCATGCAACTGGAAGAGCTTCACAGGCCGCTTTCCAAGGACTCAGAAAGCCAGTCGGTCCGGCACCTTTAATGCTAATCTGGGATTTCCACTTGAAAGAAAAAAAAAAAAAGGGGGACCAAGAATTGCGTGTCGTTATCGCCGGGGGATTCCACTCAGGTGCACCGCTAATCCCCTGAGTGAATAATGGAGGCGGAACGCCAGGGACGGCTTACCTCAGCATGGAATTCTTGCCATCGCTCCGCGTGCAGCGGACTTGCCGCGTCTGATATCCCACCTCCAGCTCCCAGGACATGCGCCCGCTAAAGGGATGGGGCGGTGTGTGGTGGTGGAGGTGGTGGTGGTGCTGACCATGGAGGTTCTGGCTGTGGTGGTGGTGTTGCTGGTGGGGGTGGGGCTGACCATGGAGGTTCTGGCTGTGCTGGTGGTGTTGCTGGTGGGGGTGGGGCTGGTGGGCGGGCAGGGAGTCCTGTGCGTGCCGCTTCACTAGATTCTTCTCCGTGGGGGTGGCGGCGGTGGCGCTGTAATCCACCGCCGTCTTGCCGCCCAGCGACACCAGGTCCTTGGGGTGGGGCAGCCGGCACTCGCTCCAGGAGCCCACTTTGAGGCTGTAGCGGTGCTCGCCGGCCCCCGACGGGCAGGGGGTCGGGTTGGAGCAAGTCCTGGTCTGGGTGAGGTTGGGGCAGTGCGCCCCGCCGAACACGGGCGTGGCCAGGACGTGCCGGGTGCGGTGCTGCAGGCCGGCGCCGCAGGTCCTGCTGCAGCCCGACCAGGCTGTGAAGGCGGACACCACGCAGTCCTGGGGGCACGGGATCAGGCAGGCCTGCTCCGCCCACGGCCTCCCGGAGAAGAACTCGCATATCCGGACGGCCACGGCCGTGCGGTTGGCCGTGCGCACGCAGCGGACCGAGCGGCGCTGGACGCCGTGCTGCGCCGTGACGCACTCCGAGGGGCGGGGCCTCAGCTCGTTGGCGAGGAAGGGCACCAGGAAGCAGCTGCCCCAGGGCGACACCTCCCACTCAAAGAGGTCCTGGTGCCACTCGCACACCTTGAAGCACGGACGCCGGCTCTCGGGCCGGTCGGCCTGCGGGCAGTGGGAGTGGTGGGTGGTCCAGCCCTCGGTGTGGACGCACCACAGCGTCCGGGTCTGCAGCCCCCCCGAGCCGCACTCCTCCCCTGTGCAGTGACCCCACTGACCTGCAGACCGACACAGAGCGGCGACACACAAACAATGTCAGCCTGCGTTCTCACAGCTCTGGAGAGTGTGTTTTGTTCCATTGTTTGAAGTCATTAAGTGGTGTGCAATCAAGCGCAAATTGAAGGCATTCAATTAACCTTTGTGTTTGTCTTTATGATGGAGCGAGGAATTAATTATAACTGACAATGGTCGGCGATACAAAAGTGTTGGTCATCACCGCTCCCGCACACATACACACAGACACACACAAATATGGCACTGGGTCAGACTAATGGGGTGTTAATAAATGAGATCAAACTGTTCATTTAGCCTCCCTGTCCTTTTGCCCTCCTTTCCAAAACATGCAGGCATGGGCCTACAAGAGCGAAATTGAATCAATCCGTCTTGCTGGGTCAGTAACATACACTTTTTGCAACTATACTTGCTGGAAAAACAAGTTTCAACTTGCTTAATGGGAATACAATTTGTTTAATTATCAGTATTTTGGGCTTGAAAAATTGCTTTCAAATGGATACTTGTTTTAAGAGTTTTATTTTATTTTTCTTTAAAACAAAGAACGATGAACCAGAGCCATAGTAAACCCTACGTTTCCCACATTTGAACAATCATAACGGCGACTCTCTGCTGCTTGGCTGTAACTTCCTGCTTTGGAGGGCAATATTTCAAACTGCTGAATTGTTTCATAGTTCATCGGAGCAGATCATTGGCTCCACACGTCCCCAGCATTGCAATATTAATGGAGACATAGAGTCTAACTCAACCCACGATGTTAACGTTATCATATGTACAATCCTCAATTCAAATGTCGACAGGAACTCTAATATAGCAAAAGGAAAGAGAAGAGAAGAAGAAAGTGATAATAATGACAAATGCAAGCAATGATGACAAAGCACAACTGGAATCCATGGTCATTTCATTTTATGTGTCCCATTTTCTGTACTTGTATTGCATACATGCATGAATGTGTGCACATTTACATACACACACACACACACTCACACACACACACACAAGCAAATCTTTAATTAAATCATATTTAACCTGCGTGAGGTACAAATTCAAAAACCACATTGGTTGCATACGGGATGCATAGTTGAGTTCGTAAAACAGTAAATTATTAGGAAAATGCATTGTAAAATACATTCGCCAGTCCCATATTTTGTAAACATCCACTACTACTGCATGAATTAAACAAAGCGTATGTATTTCTTCCTGTTATCTTGTTGTGGGGGCTCGGTGACTGCTCATGCAAGAGCTTGTTTCCTAACGGTTCCCATGCTTGATGTGGTCACCGACGGCTCCTATCTCCAACCCACCAACACACATCCTCTGCACCATCTTTTCATTTCCCCAGCCGGAACACTGAGTGGGTGTTGTGTGCATGTACATGTGTGTGTGTGTGTGTGTGTGAGTGTGTGCATGCGTGTGTGTCTGTTTGTCTGTGTGTGTGTGTGTGTGTGTGAGTGTCTGTGTGTGTGCGTGTCTGTGTGTGCATGTGTCTGTGTACGTGTGCGTCTGTGTCGCCCATGCGTGATTTATCGAGGCGCGATTGGGAGGGTTCCATTAACATGGGTTGGACGGGGGGGAAACTGAGCCAAAGCAAGTCACACTTCCTTCCCCCATGCTCCCCTCTTCTCTGAATAATGACTCCCTCTCTGTCTGTCAGCATCAGCACCCCCTCCCCTCCACCTCTCTCTCTCCACTCCCCCCCCGAGGGGAGGGGGGGGGGAAGGTGGCCAATGCCCACAGCTTTCAGAACCACTACTTCACAGGAGAGCTCTCCCGCTGACCGCTAATGGACCCTGTGGTATTAATTACACTTTGACTACGAGGGGACTAAAAAACAACAACAACAAATATGCCTTTCAATTAAAACTAGTGCCAAGTTATGTCCCCGACAAGTTTCAAGGCATTTGATTTTGCACCCGTTTGAAATCGGAAACACTTGAATGCTGTACACTGTTTATAGAATTTCATAGTATTTTTGAAGTATCAGGTATGATGATCCTCTAACAACTTTGGGTTTTGGGTGTGTACATGTATGTATGTATATGTGTAGGTTTATGGAGTTCCTGTTCAGAACATTCTCCATTGTCAGGGCAATCACTTCAATTTTCATATATAATCAGAAATGTTTTTTATAATTACAATCAAGGGTTTAAACAGGATACTAATCATATACTCCACTTCCATATGCCCCCTTGCAGGGACATCTGTATTCACAAATGTCTATGGGCACACTATACATTTCGACTCAGTGGAAGTGTGAACGTAGACAAGCTTTACCCAATCATCTTAGAATTACATCCTGTGTTTCTCATAAAGGACAAAAAGGAACTCAAATGATTCTCTTCAATTCACTGAACGTTTAAGTGAAGCCATTGCTGAACGACGGCTGACTTCTAGTTTAAAGCAAGGAGTGTGTAATGCTGACATGTGAACCCCTTACAGAGATTGAATAATGCAGGCAGTGTTGCTGGCATCTTCCCCATCTCATAACTCATGAAACAATTAGCTCACTTGGTGATTTTGTGTTTGCCAATAACCTAGAGGGAGGTTTATTTTACCGCATTGCAACTTGTAAATGCTTTTCAGTACACCTCAGCATCTGCTTCTCCATTTATCTTCTACTTTTCTCCCTGGGTTGAGTTTGGTTGTTTAGGTGAACCCGTCCTTTGTCATAACACTTTTAATTAAATGATACCTATGCCACTGAGTGCCATTATGCAAAAAAGGTATCCAGCATGCAACGCCTCCATCAATGGTAATTTATGAGGAGTGAAGTGCATACCTAATTACAACATTAATTTATGCGGAAGTTACAAGATTATCATCGACCAGTCAATCCATCTCTGGAAAAAAGTCGGAATCAGCTCATTGGGACCAGGTGTTTACTTGGTAAATTAGGGAGATTTGGGGTCGGTGAGCACAACACTTCTTATGAAGCATCAGTGATACAAACCACATCAACCCAAAGCCATGCTGGAGAGCTTCATGATTCCTGACAAGAAGTGGATTAGCTGTTGCAGCAAAAACGTTTTCAAGCTTTTCTGACTATTAACTATTGGTAGCATTTGATATAGTAATTATCCATGTTTGCTTACATTCACACTTTTTTAATGAGCTGCTGCCTAAAGTGTGGTATTTCCTTCAGATAAAGCATCAAGTACAACCTAAATGTCTGCCAGTGATGAATCACCTCGAGGGTATGAAACTCCTTACGTCTCCGATGGGAATCCACCATCACTTCACGTTCAGACTAAAGGCATCAACAATGCACTTGCTTTAATGTCCCATCTTTAATTATGAGTAGAGATATACTGCATAAGGCTGCATAGCAATAAAGCAGCTCCTAACATGAAAAAGGTGAATCCCTTTTCTTGTTTGCATCGGTATCAATGCATTTTAACAGTAACAGTAACAATAATTAACACAATCAGGCAAACCGTTTTCAACGCCACCCTTTAATATGTTGTGACGGTTGGTTGATTCTCACAGTGAATGCCTCAATGTATTTGAGATTAGAACACACAAAGAAACATAATTATAGCTCTATCAAGGCGCAATGAGATTTATTTGTTTCCAAACAATGACAGACCATTGAAATGGCGTGAGAGTAGGTTTGTGGTCTGGCATTCCAAGCCTGTAAGTGTATAAATGCATTCAATAGGTGAAACCTAAAAAGCGTTTCGGATTTATTTAGCTGTGCTTACCCTGTTGTTATTTAACACTGTTTCCAATATTGATTGCATACTTTTGCTTGTTCTCAACATAATTTGTGAGTTTCCTTGGTTAAAAGTGTCCGCTAAATGTAAATGCATTTGTAAAAAAAGCTGCAAAAACAAAACAACAAAGAACAAAAATATATCAAAATGCTGGGATGCGACCTCAACACCGTTTTTCAGCAATTATAGGTGTGGGCAGGGAACGTGGATCTCACTGCATGAAATAAAGTCTGCCTTCAGTTTACAGTGGGTGGCCACGCAGCCCAGTCAGGCAACACAACAACAAATAGCTCGGATCAGAAGGGCACCGAGGTGCTGAGACAGACCGAAACTCCTCGCATCAAGTAGAGGGAAGTAAACAACAAACAACTTAGTTGATACTTTGGGAGAGAGTCTCAGTGTATGCAAGCCTAACCACACAGTCAATACCAACAGGCTTCATCGTGAGGAAGACTTTGCTCTAGTCACTGTCAACAATATTCCACCTTGATGCCAGGATTGGATATTTCTGCTTTGCTATTTTGCTCAAGTAGAATTTTTTTCAGGGTCAAGAATGACTCCTTTCCTATCCACCGTTGCTTGTAATCTGTCTTTTGCAGCCCACTGCAAACTTGTGGATTTAATGTACTTATATATTTATTTAGCAACTTGAAAACCCATCTGTTAGACAAGACCTTTCCTACAAGATAAAGGAAACACAGATATGCACACGGACAAACAGATTTCAATTATTGATAAAAAAATATATGAGGAGGGAAGTTTTACTTCTCTGAGTGATTTAATGGATTTTTGTTAAAAGTACCATCAACGAGAAAAAACGTGGTCCAATTAATAGCAAACTTCATTTCCAAACAAAATCAATTTGTCTCCTCTCTTTAAAAGCCACAGGGGACTGAAGAGTTAATCTGTAAACGAACATTATATTTCTTTTGAAATCCTGCTCATAAACTCATCCCCCAAAACTCTGCTCAATCCCTATACTTTGATTCTGAGCTCTGACAATCCACTCACGGCAGGGGGGATCTGCGTGAGAATCAACGTGTTTACACTAAAATAAAGACCACTGCAGCGCCATTTAGATGCGTTACAGCAGCCACCCACACGACGGAGTCAGGAGCCTTCGTGATCAGAATCTCTTCCGTTCTGCGGTAATCGCTTGCATTATGAGATCGACTCGCCGCGGCCAGGCAGCGGGCCACAAGCGGGTGCCAGGTAATTGGATAGGATGTCACTCACTCTGAGGATGTCTGCCTTCCGCTGACCTGGGGATTTTCTCTCCCATAAGCACAGGAGCAGAACTAATGGCCATATCTACAGGCAGGATCCGCAGGTAACACCCTGGTGAGGCCTATGATGCCACAGGTGGACAGGGTCACTGTGTGACACAATGTGAAAGTCTTTGAGGAACCAGCCTCACCTGGGGATGAAGAGGCTGACTGTGCTGGTTATGTGGGAACAGTGTGTAAAAATAGATTGTTTCCCCCCTTGTTTTACACTTAATTGAATTGGGGACTTCGCAGGTCAACAGCAATATGTGCAAACGTAGGTCTTTGGAGGTACCTGTCACAGAATGACTGTATATACTGTCTACAGAATGCTGTATACTCTAGAGGTCCTCAAACCAATAATTAACCTTATTACAGGGCTCTTCTCAGTGCTGTGGAATGCTCCGTTCACTTGCATGGGCCCGACTTCACTTCCCGGTATCACTCTGCAAGTAGTCCGGTAACTTATTAACCCCAGCGTACTCGGTTGCTAAGCGACGTCAACGTCTTGTCTGGTGGACAATTTCTCTGCTGATCAACACTACGAATGCTGGTAACAAATACATTGTAAAAAGACACACCGTGTGAAGTTATTTTTTCGTTTTGGCAAGTAGCCGTGTAATAAGTGGGATAATGTATAGAACGTCGCCGGTCATTATCGAACATAAGACACCACTGCTTCTCCTCAGTGCCCGGATCGCCCTGTCGGGACTTATTGTCCTGATAATGACCGGCGTTCTGTACATTATCCCTTACATAACACATAACGATAGGGCTGTGTATTGTTAAATCAAATATATGCAAGATAATATGTAAGATACAACCTGATATAATCCTTATTAACACAAAACAAAAGCAATGTCAGAACTTTTCTCAATCATAGCTTAATAGATTACTATTTAAATGAGTGTATTACGGTATTATTAACCCAGTATTGTATTAGTCTAGAAGTGGTTTCAATGCTGCGTTGTAGTTCTGACTAGTATATTATGTAGTATATATTTTTTTCACCCAGTCTCCTGGGTGCAGCGTATTGGGAGCTCTTTATTCAAGGTGTCATGCTGGGTTTTGTGCTTTAAATGTTTTTCCCAGCATATTTTGTGATACTTTTAAAAGGACTTTATTTTGTTCTTGGTTTTTCCCTCTCTGGTGCCAAAGGATACAATTGGGTATGTAATTCTTGTTACATTCGCTGAGGAGACCAATGGCGCACCACACCAAAGTAAATGCCACATACTGTTTATCCCTATTGCATCACATGAACAGTGTTTGGGTTAGCTTTTGATTGCTTTGTCAAGTTTCTTTGCATTGCCCTTTATCAAATCGAAACTACTCTTTTCTGCTTCTGTGTTAGATAATACGTAAGGCAACCAAAGTCAGCAAAAGACCAGGTTGAAGTTCTATTTGTCATGGTGGTAGAGGGAACACAGATGAAGCAGTATCCAGAGGGGTGGGGACTTTGAGGTGAACCAAGACAGGCCTGCATGGCCACTGGGTCTGCAGACAGCAAGCCTGTCTGGTGAGCAATTATTAGATAGATCTATCTGCTAAAGGCCTAAATTTACATTTTAAAAGCATGTTGATTTGTAGGATCTGAATTATTGGATTAGATATATTCCAAACATGTCCCCCGCCTGCCTGATATTTATATATTGCACACTGAAGATGCACCGCACACGTATTATACACTACTAAGTAATAAGTTACTTACAATACACAAGAGCACTAAAATGCAATAAAATGTCCAGCAAAGTCTCAGCTGGAAGCGAAAACACAGCAAATCTCTTTAATGTAAAAATTGGTCCATGCAGAACGTTTATTGAAGAAGGCATTATTGACAAAAACAACGTGACCTTACAGGTTTGCCACTCGAATAGATCATTCGATTTCTTTTTCATTACAACATGGCCTTTAATACGGCTGATGTTATTACACTACAGATGGTTATTGAATTTATGTTTTTTCTTTTACATAGGCTTTTGCCTGGAGGCAGAAAAGAACACATCTTCTCTCTGTACCCGATGACCTGTACTGCTACTGTGGACGCCGGCTGTTGCTCTACACATCGCCACCCTACCACCTTGAGCCCACTGCTCCTACAAGCATCCAGAAGAATATATCACTGGCATCGCATCTGGCTCCAGTCTGCTAACCTCCCTTTCATTCAGCTCTTTCACAAAATAAAAGCTAACAAAAAAACACTGTACTCAGCTCATGTAAATCTTGTGTTTGAAAAATTAAGTGATTTGCACAGAGCTGAAGCCACTCGGTAATCTGTAGTGGTGATCAAAAAACTAAGGTTGAACAAGTGGGAAAGCAAGAGGAGACTAGGAGGGCTCTTAACGACGTGGTCATTAAGAGATGAAAGACCCTGTGCACTGCCCAAGAACACCTGCAGGTTCACGACATACTACCAACCCATGGGGGTTCAAAAGGTTCACAACATACTACCAACCCATGGGGGTTCACTGTCTGTACTTGAGAAAACAACATAAAGCTTTGATGCCATTTCTGGGAATGCCAAAAGGTCGTCAATTAACCCCTTTTTGCTTTAAAAGGTGCCGTAGCTACGATTGCTATAATTTGAGCATAATTTGATATAAATGTCGACGCCATATGTGGCTATTAGTGAGTGAAATGTACTGTGAAATATCGGTTCTGGTTGACTTCGCTCTCTGCTCTGTATGAGACTATTTCGATTTTAGACTGCTTAGACCGCTGCCGATTGGGTCAGGGAATCCATCTTGGCTGTCAATCACAGGTAACACTTCTAACTGAGAGAGAGGGAGGGAGGGAGGGAACAGGGAGGGAGGGGATGGGTTTTTGTTGTCTCTGCTCTCTGTCTTTACTCTTAAGTTTTACCTACAGTAGCATAATATACTCAACTGCAGTGGTTTGAGAAAATCAAAGACTGCGATTTATTTGAATCAGGGAATAATTAATATTTGTATCTGACCAGAATGAAAAACCTCTATTGACTATAATACATCATATTAAATTATATTTTCATCATATTTTGTATAGTTACAACTATTGTTTTAACTATACAGACCAAGAAACCAGATATAACACAGGATCTCAATGTGATACTTTTTTATAGATGGTGATTGGGTGGTTGATGGTCATGATAATCAGTTGTCCTCCACCGCTAGATCTGGGGTATCGGCCCCAAATGTCAGCCTTTATACTTTGTATGAATGGAAACGTGTGACATTGGGAACCGCTCTTTGTCAGCCACTAAAAGTATTTTTTTAATTCCACCGCTCTGTGGACCAACTATATGAAATGGCATTTCTCTCCTGACGCAGAACGACCTGAGCTCTGGGATCAACACCGCCATCTCGTCCATCTGCCACCCTGCTCTCATGACGCCGCTGACATTAATCAGCTCCCGCCTCACCAAGTGCAGCAATTTATCAGGAAGGTCAAATAAATATTAAGACCAAAAAAAAAAGAGGAAAGGCTTCAGGTATATCTGCCCCATTTCCGCACATATTCGCCTGATTCTTACCCGGCTGCCTACCCATGCATGCGTTCAGGAATACAGCCGTTAAAAGCTCTCATCCCGTCGCCCAAACGCAGATCTTCGACTGAACAAAGCGCAAACATGGCAGATACCACACTACCGTAAAGAATCATTCAAAAACCATGGCAGCTGCAGCACACAAACAACAACCCACCACCCCTTGGCATGTCTATATCAGAGAGCCAAGCAAAGTCATCAGCCTGCTGTGAAGGCATGTAATGACTTTTTTTGTCTCCCTCTTCATCCCAGACTCCATTAGAGTGTGCGGATACTTGAGAGTCCATTCTGCCCAGAGACTTATTGGAGAGGACAGAAGACTAATGGGTAGTCCGGGGCTCACCGATAGATCAGGGTGGAGATTTACCTTTTCCACAGCCAGCATACACCAGGCCCCAGATAAGTAGGAGGACAGTTGTGCTGCGGTGTGCGAGTCGGCCAAAGGGTGCATTAGAGGGTGATGCACTTAGAGAGGATAAAGAGCTGCACGGGTACACATTCTGAAGATGCGAGTCCACGTTCTCAGGGGAAACCCGGATTATCGGTCAATCCTGAATAATCAATTTGAACCGCACATTTGACCCATGAATTCAGACATGGGGTCATTACTTAATGTTATAGCCTTAATTATATGTTCTCCTTTTAAAAGTATGTGTCACTATATTGTGGAATCAAGTCTATTGTCTGACACGTTTAATATTTCCTTGGTATCAGAGGTCTGTTTTTGGGTGAAATCTTTGTTCTCAACGTATTTACACATTATATATATGTCCATATACCCTATCCTAGCCTGGTAGTGAATACATCTGCAGCACAAGTAGCAGTGCATCCATAGAATGACTTCTGTCAGAATGTCATTTTCTGTATGGGAATTTAACAATTGTCCCTCTCTGAACTGCAGAGCTCACTCAAATTGGTTCAACTAACTTATACGTTCAAAGCACATTCAAGCACTTTAAAAGGTAAACCTACCCAAACCCTGTGCAGCCCTTGCATATCGCCGTTTGCAGATGTCTGTCCTCGGAAGACCGTCTCATTTGCAAAAGGCTGCAAGGGAAGCTGTTAAAATGACATCATTCCATGTGTCAGAGGATTGTTAAAACCCATTCTCTCTTGCAAAAAGAAACCCGCACCGTCCGCACCCTCCTTGAATTCGCACAGCTCACATAAGACAGATGCACATCAGACCGACGCCGGTGTGATGCATGGCTTTTAAACTCCATTTGGCAAACACTTCTCCACAGCCCATCCTCAGAAGCAGCTGTTGGCTCCAGTGAAAGAACAAGCTCCTGAAGCAGGAAGGAGGCAAAGGCATTGTGGAGAACAACTCTGTGATTGTGGACAGATGGTGTCTCCACTACAATGTGCACATTTAACATTGAGATACCACACAGTGTTGAAGAATGGCTTATATAAAGAACGTGTCTTGACATACATACGTCAATAACATACAAATGTGGAGAAAGAATCTGCATTGTTTTCCATTTACTGGACAGCTATTATAGATGGATATATTACGAATAAATCGCGATACATCTCCCTGTGGTTCCGCCATGTCTAACAAGGAATATAATGGTCTTAAATGGGTCAACAATGCAAGAATGCTGAGATGCTGAGCTGTGGTGCAACTTATACATTAATTATAAGGACGTCCAGGCTAAAAGCTGATTCTTTTATTCCTTAAACAGGTTTACCTCTCAAGTGCGAGGCAAGTGTCCATATGAATGCATAATTAAAGCGATTTAAACAAATACATTCTTAATTAATTCCTTCACTCCGGTGAGGAGTTTTCACTGACTTACAAACACCATATGGCAGGGCGAACGTCGGCTAGAAACCTGCGCAGACACAGTGAGAAGAACATGCCCACGACACCACTTGCAATGGGTGTTTTGAAACCCAAACTGTTATCACTGCCAAATGATTCTGCTACCCAAGAGCCTGTTCGTATTTGCATTCAATTCACAGGTCAGTAGTCACAGGCAACGCTTATAAACGAGACACTGGCCCACTGGGGGAGGGACCAGCAGGCTCTGTTGGCGCAAACAGCTTTCCAACTGTTTTCTTTGCAGCAGAACTTAATATATCATACGCTATATATTTCAGTGTCCCCTTGCAGGAAACGGGCCCCTATGCAGTGTTGTGAAACCACAAGTGTTATAGGAGATGTAGCGCGGTACGGGTAATGGGATAATAACAAGCAATTTAAATCCACATCCAAATCGAGAGAAAAGTGAAGCTTTCGTCTCCCAGCTACCGTTTTAATTGTTTCCGCATTTTCATGAGACGCTAATATTGACAATATGTCACTGTAATAAATCTGTGCCAATTTAAGTAGCCTCCTGCCGCTAGTTAGCTTGAGAAGCTGAGTATCTTTACTGTTTGTTTTCATTTCTTCTGATAGTAAAGGATCAAAATATAACTAAACCGCCCGTATTATTAGCACTCAGCATCAATGCTCGGTGACTAAGTGAGAGTGTATAGGGCACCAAAGTGATGGACGGCCAATTCCGTTTTTACAGGTACACTAATTACGTTTCATCAGTGTCTGGTACATTGACATCCTGTAAACTAATAGCAACAACTCTTTCCCCAGAGCCTTTGGAATGAGCAAGCAATCAATACGCCCTTGCATCTACAGCCCCAATCTGCCTCTGGTACACCTCCAGATTATCTGGGAGCCGAGAACAAACACAGCTTTAGAGGGAAAGTTGATGAGGGCAAGCACTGGGGGTGGGGAGAAGAGGCAATCTCATTAATTCTCTGAGATTAAACCCTGACTCTGAGTGTCTCAGGCTGGGCCTTTGCTTCACTGCCACGACATACGAAACCAGGCCTTATAAATAAATGCGGGAAAATACATCATAATTGCTCCGAAGCAGCATGAAGGCAGGTAGGAGGGATGGGCCACGTGTGAAAGTGTCATTCCCCGGAGTAGCAGGGTGCTGATGCAAGCTTACACTCCGCAACACATTTCACTATCAAGGTGCTGAAGACAAAATTCAATGAGGTGCTGTCTTGTGAGTCATGATTCATTTTCAACAACACCTTTTCGACAACGCTATAGCGGTATTTCTCACCGATTCACAGGTTGAAGTAGATACTTTTTTAAGAGCTATCATTTTGGGGTAATTTTCTTCTCTTTACTTGTCGTACGTACTGCAGCTACCCTTACAAACTAAGTACTGATGCACACTGCATGCATACAATTGGGACATATCACAGGTGATTCCCCTGATCAGCACACCTGTAGTGCCACCTATGGACTTTCACAGGCTCAGTCAATGTCTTCTGCTGCACAGAGGACTGCGGGGCAGAATAGCCAAAAAGCATGCTGGCTTGCATACTGTGAAATGCGACCGGATGTATTACAACATCCTGGTATTTTTGGAATACTGCATACCCTCCCATCTTATTTCTGACCAATCAGGACAGCCCTAACCCTTGCATCACCATCACATGTGTGTGAATGCAACACTTGTCAATGGTGGTGTAGGTGGGAGGGAGCAGAGAGGGACGGGGGCATTTTGGGGGGGTTGTTGTTTATTTATCTTTTATGCCAACATTAACATCAAAACTTACTGACAGCAGATCTGTTGAAAAAACTAAAAACAGCACTGGAAATCTGAGTGAAACTTTTAATAGTACATAAACAAATCAAATAAAGTAATTAAACAACACCGCAGTTTGCGGGAGCGGAGGGGAATGGTGGGTGGAGGGTACTCAAATATAGAGTCATTCAGCATCTGCTAGTCTGATGCACCAAGCTCAGGTGTCACATTGCAAATTCAACCAATCTGAAATCCCATCTCTGATCCCGGGAATCCCCCCAAGCCCCCTCGGAATCAATCCCAGAAGCGCCCTCTCCCCATCCTTCCCCCTTCATTATTTTGTGAGCGTTCGGTTCCTCGGTAATAGCCCTACTTCTCACACTTTAACCCGCCAGAAGAATCCCCAATCGTGGGAGGAACAGGAACTAACTCAGTTAGGTAGTAGAATGCATGGTTCAATATCACATCCAATGCCTCTATGAAGTCTGTGGCATCTACATACTTTCAGGTTAACATTGTATTATTTACAGGGATGATCTGGTCTTTATTTTCGCACTGCCTCATGTTCATGCGATATCTAATCTAAGACTAACCGAACAGACCGTTGTGCAACGCGAATGGATTTCCTAGCCATTGTGTTTGGGTTCATGGTGATTAATCAGCATGGCCCATTAACAGCCACCACAACAACAACACTGTTGTAAAAGTGGTGGAAGGAGTGCACACATGAAATGGCTTTAATTATTTTGTTATGTCCGTGGAGTCCGCTGGCCTCCTCTTTTAAGGCTTTGATTTTTTTGCCGCTCTACACTTTCATATGCAAGTAATTACGATGCCTCACCTCGCCGAGCCAATGAAAAGGAACACGTTGTGAAAGAGAACGAACATCTGAATGAACTGGGGGAAATGAGAGAGAAAACCGCAAGAACACTCACAAGAAACATTTTAATATTTTATTATTTAACTAAATTACTTGTGGCCAGAGATATTACATCTACGTTCATTTATTTATTTAGCATTAAACTTTAATTGACAACGGAGGGTCTTGCACAGGTCAGAAAAGCTATCGTCTTATTCGTTTTGGAATGGATTGTTCTCGTGAACCTCCCCCACCGACTCCAATGTTTGGCTATGATCACAGCATTTAACAGTCTACCATCCTCAAGTCTCAATTAAAAAGAGTAAGATGCATTCCTCTGTGAACGACGAGGATGCTGGTGACCTGCTAGATACTGTAAAACACATATCTACGCTATATTACTCATGCTAAAAAAGTCGGTGTGGGAAAAATAATAGATTCTCTCTAGAACGATTCTGTCTCGATGCAGACAAATTCATAATCAGAATAAAAATGTATTATTAAATTTGTTTGCCTGCTGCAACATTCTGTTTGCCAGAGAGGGATATTTTTGTAATTTAAAAATGATTTAATTTATCTTCAATGTGTATTGGCCAATCTGATTTGTCTTGACGTGAATGCAATTCAGACTATACATAGCATGCACGCAAACTCACAGCCAGACACAAGAATGACTAACAAGTTCTTATTCTTATAATTGACTAAGGGCAGCTTTTTCTTTAATGACATAGAAAATAAAGATTAGAAAGAAAAGAAAACTGAATATGTACATTTTTTTACAAACTTCCATATTGTGTTGTAATGCAAGCTGCATTGATTACTGCATTGTTCATAGAAAGTCATATTTGTAACAAAAGCTTTTTCTCTAATAAAATATTAGATACAGTAATTCATCTGTTGATGTCTTTAATGATCATCACAAAAGTAGGAAGTGATTAGCAAACTGAGTAGCAAACTCAAATGTTTATATATATTTTTGAAAATCACGCATCACGTAAATGTACATAAAAATATTGTTGCATCGAATCGTGAGGTGCCAAGAGATTCCCACACCTATATAAAAGTGTGTGACTTGCACTTGCGTTCTGTTGTCTGCATTTGTGATGTGCAAATGTGATGATGCAATTGGTTAAAAACTACTGCAATATGCAATTTGTACTTGGATAAGAATACTATAAAACATGCATAATCATTGACTATCGTAATGCGAAAAGCATACAAACTGCCACACACAATGGACCACTTGTCTTTCTGACATGTTCTGTGGTTCCTCTGACATGTTTCTCGGGCACGGTAAAGATTCAGTTTAAATATAGACTACACCTAGGCATGTCTACCGCTTGCCTCATAACTGTGGCATAACAGTGTGGGTGTGCCCGTCTCTGTGTGTGCTCGTCTTCACCTACTTACCTTTCGTATAAAAAGCCCCAGGGCCATTTATATAATTATTAATTACTGCATGAGCACATAGCTGAGCCTGGAATCCACATTTGAAGTGAGGGAGGATAATCAACTTGTGCTGACAAAGACAAAGCATTGAAGCTAGGAGACAGGCTTTGCATAGGCTGGGTACTCGAACAAAGACGTCAAAGATGTCAGAAACCATATCAATTTCCAGGTGAAGTTTGATTGAACTTTGATTGAACTAATTATATACTGCATAGCGTAAAAAGTCTCACTAACGAGACACGGTGAGCGATACATGCAAAACATGGTATCTATTGCATCTGCTACACCACTGTCAATTGCTGAATGAAGCTTGCTGATGAAAGCCCTCGCATTTTCAGTACTGGGAGTCTCTAGGAATGGAGGTAACCTAACCCCCCCGCAATTACCGCTTATCGCCATAGGGGTCACAAAAGAGAACCAAACAGAGATCTTCGAGATTGCTAGTTTAAAGAGGATATATTAGACCACCAGGTGTGAGTGGGATTAGCCGTTACAAGCCGTTTTGAAAATGTGCCGCTTCTGACAACACAGGTGTGCGTGTCCACCTAGATGTGTGCTGGATAGATCAGTCTACCACCCTACCCAATGGACTGTAGCAAACGTTGCTCAATCTATCTGTCATACATCTACGTGGACACACCTACCTGTGATGTCAGAAGCGGCACATTTTCAAAACTTGGCTTGTAACGGCTAAACACACTCACACCTGGTGGTGTAATACGCCCCTTTAAGTGAGGAGTCAAGGTGAAAAAGCTGGCAACTTAGGTTGTTATTTATTTTTGCAAAAAAGGGAAATTAAAAAAAGAACAATACTTACATTATATGTTTCTGGTAAAAAAAATATATATATATCTAGTACGGCGGGCACTACACCAATTTGTGCATTTGTGGACACTTAATTATTTTTGATTTGTGGTATTGAGGGTAGTAGGTCTGTTACTGGGGGAAGACATCAAGTGTGCAACCCTCTACATTATACTGGACACATGAGCTACAGGGACACCAATGGAGAACAACCAAAAAAAGCACAAATAGGCCTTTCTTTACAGATCTTTCTCGTCAAGCTTAAATCAACTTTTGTTCCAAAAGAAATACAGAAATTGCAGGAATTGTTCCAATATTATGCTTATCCTTAAAAGCCATCATGATGTAAGGTTTGCTTGTGTTTCTTTCTGATATCAATTGATTGAATCTCAAACACAAAATGTTTCTGATGATTTCATGATAATCCAAGTACTTTACATAAGGTTGATATAAGCCCCCCCACCCATTCAACCCTTTGACATGTAACTTGCAAAGGATTTCTAGACAGGGGAGCGGGGGGTCTGCTCTGAAAGCCAACTCTGCTCCTAGGATTCTCTCGTGGGACTAACTGTCTGATCTGACTTGCTTGGAAATTCTTTGCCTTGAGACTGGTCATCAGCTTTTTCATGACAACCTCAAACAAGTCCTCCCTCTAACAGGAAGCGCCGCGCAGTGTTACGCTGCGGCGGCGCGTTCAGACACAGATTGGACGGTCGACGGTGAGGGCACCTCCAACACGGTCCTCAGAGTTCTCTTCTGACTCACTTTGATAGCAAGCATGCACTCTCCCCGCGAGTCCCTAGCTTCCCCACACAAACCAACACAAGGCCTCAACGGCAACCGAGAACTAAAGGGGCTCGAAATTTAGAGCATGAATTAGTTTCTGAAGGTATTCATTTTCTGCTGCCTGCTTTTCCTCTTTGTCTCAACGCAGAGCGTTGTTGGGGAGAATAAATGTGTTGGGTTTTTACAAGGGGGTGAAAAATAGAGGAGCTAATTGGAGCCGTATCTTTTAGCCGCAGATCAATAGTGAACTTTGAAATGTTGTTTTCTTCTCTGACCTTGTTCCTAATCAGGCAGACTTGGTGGACTAGATCCCGCCTACCCATGGGAGGCAGGAGAGGAGGGAAGATAAAAAACTGTATTTTTTACGGGCATTTGTGCGCATTTGAGGACGATTTGCAGAGTTTGTAATGCCACGCTGCATAATTGATACGGTGTGAATGGAGCAGAGGACACCTTGAAAGCGTTACATAAAACACAAGAATAGGCTGCATGTAAAGACGGATAAATGCAAATGGATGTATGAAATTATGTTGGTGCCGTCCCACTAAAACTCTGGTGCTGATGTGATTCAAGAAATTACTTTTGGAATACAGCCTGTTTTATCGTTTGATTATGGATGCTTCTTAGTTTAGATCTATAGATCTATGCTGCAGATCTATAGATCTCAAGCTCCACATTGTATGAGGTGTTCCTTTCTTTTTATCAATGGAAAAAGGCCTCTTGCAGTGTTCTGTTGTAGCACTGGAAATGCCATTGTTCAGGACAGATTGATTTGAAAAGCACAAATTATATTAGATCTAAGCATATAGACATACTATATTGACAATATATATGTATATCTGACAGAGCTAAACTCTAAACTGCTGCGCAGTATTGCCATCTACTTAGTTTGAACATAATGTAGAACTATAGATGTCTGATAAAACAACATTACTGTCCCAAAATAAAGAAATTATTTTCGGAAAGACCTTCGGTGGTCCGAAGGTCAAAGATTTAAACTCTTTACTCTGGATATTCCTATGAAAATCATTCAATCAAACCTGTTTATACACAGAAACCATGATGGAAGAATAGCCATCCAACATTTATTTTGCTTTCAAATGTACATACAAAACATTTAGAAAATGTGTAATGAAATTCAATAGTGATGATCGATCTGTGATGGCGAGTCAAGGTATTTCGTGTATCTGAGGAGGCCGTCTTTAAATTGTCTTCTGTTCGAATTCTATTGTAGCAAAGTGCTGAGCTTGTACTGGTCACATTTGAAGCCGTTTAGAGACTGATCAATTTACGAGTACTTGCGCATTAGCCATCTCATAGGCCTAATCCTCCAACATTCTCCTGGTGCTTTTTCATCTGCTAATGGGTGTAATTTAAAAATACTATTACGCCACCACATCCCAAAAGCCCTCTAGTGTAAACGTAATGAAATATGCGTCGAAAAATGAACGAGTTCCATGGGAAAAATGATTAGGTCTCTCTTCTTGAAAATTACAGAACATGCTGATTCACACATTGCTATGTTTAGGTTTGGATAGTCACATAAGGTAGGTGAAAGAACACTCTTTACTTATTAAATTAGGGCACAGTAGTGTGCAACAATATTATATTATTATGAGTCATGAACTTATGAAAGATTTGCAATAATTAAAAGTAGAAAAAATAATGACATTGCCAGTGGCGCCTTAGCTGGCTGTGTAGCATTAAATGCCACAAAATGGTGCCCAAAATATGCCAAGAAAATGACTGCTGAAATTGATTTAGAATGAACTTAAATAAAGATCTTTTGTAATCTTGTTCTTTGTTCAAAAATTACCTTTGTTACACAATGCCACTTTTCTTTTGGGGTTCATTATGGGCTATTATGTGCTTCTTCCAATGGCTGAGAGCCCCATCAATGAAATCTGGAGCGTGAGTTCTTAATCATTTCACTAATATAATACAGCACAGTAGTTTTGATAGAAAAAGGCCATTCAACTGAAAAACGGCTGTTCCTTGCTGTGTGCCCCTTTTAAGTTAAGGGGAGGGCAGGAGGGAGGGAGGGAGGGAGTGGTACTGTGACCTCCTGTGTGAAAATGTGTACCCATCTTACAAAGTACACTGTTAATCACTTCAAAGATGAGTGACTGGAAAATGAGTACGCCAAGAATGAGAGTCAAGAATTTGATCATCACCTAGCTAGGTACAGAAACTTAACAAACGTAGCTTTATGGTTCCATCTACCAGAAATAAACCGACTGCAAGCTGTTTATATATCCGTGAATGATTATTGGATTATGTTCTAGTTGAATGGGACTTAAGGTTGGTAGCACAATTAGGTCCTTATGCTCAAAGTGGTGACAGTAACATTGGCAACAATTCTTCTACCAGCACTGAAAATATGTTACAAAAATCTGCAACAAAGCAGAAAAATTACAAAACCAGTCTAACTGTATAGCTAATTGTTGTTTACATGGCTTCCTCCTATTTGACATGAATAATAAGCACAAAACACCATACCTCTGCAAATCGTTTACTTTTTAGCTCTTGTTAAAAGCAGTATAAACAGACTTGACAGTACCAGGGCTGCAACACTTAACATCAAATATACACGGTTTCGCAACATATTTACACTAGCAACAGAATCTTCAGGAGAGCAATGACAAAACCTAAACATTGTTTAATTTATGCTTACGGCTGTCCAATAATATTGCAGTGCATTGGGTATAAACCTGGAATTAAATAAATTGGGAATTGCTCGCTTTGATTGGTTGATCGGTTCAGTTCCTGAGGCATGGAGCCAAAGTACTTAATTTGCTTGCGTTGAATTAATTTAGATTCACAACAGATGTAAAAGCCTGATGTGTCGTCCTAATACAAATAAAATCTAGAGTAAAAACAAACAATCACACAAGGAAATACATAGGCACTGCATAAATATCAAGCCCAGTGCTTGCAAAGTCTTGCAATTTCCTAACCAAGCAATCACTCTAGAATATTACAACAAGAGCCCTGGCCATTTTGTGTCTTGTATGGAAGGTGAATTCACTCGTTGTCAATTATAGATTTTTGATTTAATTCTTGCTTTTGTGCAAATACAACACAAGCAACCCCAGGTCACAAATAAATCCAAAAGAAATGTCAATGCACTAGATGCCTTCAGTCAGTTGGAAGTTCACTGATTAAAACTATTGCTATCTCTTGTTGAGAGCGAGGTCCCTATTGGGCCTTTTGTACACCCATCCAGAACGAGCTTAGAAAATAAACAGCTCCTTACCAGGTTTCAAAAAATACCCTACAAGCCAATCAAGCCAAGCCAAAAATATATAGCTTTCGCATTCTAAATTATATTCTAGGAAATTACAGTAATTTGAACGTATCACAAAAACGTGAAAAGACTGAAGCCGACATTGAAGGAGCCTGTTGGCTTGTGTTCAGAGATGTCTGAATAAATCAAATAGAAAGCTGCTCTCGGGTGTGGATGTTTACTCCTCCTCTCATAGCACCCCTTCATATATCCCTCAGAGATTCAAGGAGCGGAATTTGCAAGGTTCAGATGGCAATGTGGTTGTCCTGAACTCATCTAGGAAAGCTGGGGCGCATACTTAGCTGGCAATAAACCTGCCAACATTCAGAAGTCCATTTCTTTTCTGACAGGCCACTGACAGCTCCCATCCCCTCTACACACATCCACACCCAACAGTAGCTGAACTAGTTATACTGCTGCTTCCAATTTGCCACCGTTGTGATATGATAAGACACATGCGAGTGCTGGAAGTTAATCAGCAGGAAATACAAGTCACAAATAACATACAATCATCAGACAAGAGTTGTGACTGTATTAGTCACAACCATCTCAAGGGCCGTTGAACAGAGAACCAATGCAGTGTGCAATTATAATATATGGTATTTTGTAGTGGTAGGCTCATGGTAATTTAATGTCATTACATTAAAAAAATCTTATTTGCTGACGATTCACAACCTCATTGATAAAGTAAAGACGCCTAGTAACAGACTCAATAGAAACACAGAAGAAGAGTGTTCAAAAAGGGGTCATTTCTTTGTAGAGTTCAAAGACTGTTAGCTGTTGCTAATAGACGCAGCACTCACTGCTCCATTTCCTTGCATTTTGAGATATCGATGAAGGTCAATCCTAAATAGAGCCACAGGCCTTCGTTTGATGCAAAGACTTGAAGCTAAGCCCGGCTTTGAGGAACTGGCTGACAAGAGATTTACTCCACAATGATGGAGGCTTGGATAAACACAATAGACGTTTGAAGCTATATCTTTCTTTCCTTGACAAGTTTAAGCTCAATAAGGTCTTTAATGAAATGAGATGCAAGAAATGCTTCATTTAATACACAGGATTATCGGCCAATTCTCATTGAATGCTACGTACAGCTTTGCTTGACTTTTTACTCTCCCGAAATCTGTGGATGAATAGCAGTGACTATTTTTTATGAGCAATGGGCAAAACAACAGGAACGCAATATCTGCTTTGTGCTTTTCCGCTATGAACTGTTGTGGGGGGCAATACATGACATTGTGTTTTATTGCATTCACTGTTGTCTGCAACTTGCCCTTCATGCTTTAATTGTAACCATCTGTGTGTTAATATCACTGATAACCCTAAGATTTCATTATCTGAATGAAACAAAGGAAATTACATATTCTTTTATTTTTGCAAAGAACTTTGGCTGTCATTGCATTTGCACATGCTTTTCCTTATTTTATCCTTGCTTTAGTTTTGATTTTAACTAAAACATACTATTGAAGATAAGATATCCAAGCCCTGCAGAGCCATAAAACATTCTTTATAATTCATACATATTTGGACACGTTGTCAGACGTTGTCAAATTTGATAATACTGTGGCATATCAATCCTTTTTTCCAAGAAAAGTAAGTAAACTACTTTTTTTGCAAGATTTAACTCAGCCGTGACACCTTTTAACATGCATCGCAGACATCAAATTTATGTTTTTCTGGCACCGAGGTGTCTTCAACTGTGATGCGACTGAACTGTGCGAACTTCGTGATTCTTCACTTAAGTGACAGCCGATAAACCGTCTCAGCCCTGTGGAGCAGACGTGTGAACACTCCCACCAAGACATCCTTTTTAGAAAATATTCTTTCAAAAGGGAACTTATTAATCCTTTATTACCACTCGGGCAGCGTCATTATTCAACCACAGAGAGAAATGAACGTGCTAATTGCACAGCAAGTGGGGGCTTTTGTTTGAGAGGCAAATCCATTTTCTAAAATAAGTTTTTTTTTTGGGTGTGACAGTTTATGAAGTGAGAAATAGAATGAATGGTAAGATTAACTTCAAACACTTTGTGATATCAAATGGATGCCATTGGCTCTTTGAAAATATGGCTAATATTAACTGAGGAGAGGCAAAACCAACCCAGAGAACAAACCTGATTGGCACGGCCTCATTTGCACATATCTCCTGCGGTAGATCACGATTTGTTTACACGTGAAGATTTTGGTCTGAATCAACTGTAAAACAACTCATTGATTATTTCGTTCTTTCAGCTCGCTGAAGAAAGCAATCTATTCCTTTTCCTTTACATCCTGTCTCATGAACACGCCTAAAGTAGAACACATCGCCAGCAGCTACATCTTTTTTCACCTTGCCCTCTCATTGAATGATGAACTGAATTTAGCACAACGCCCTCGTGTAGAAACTCTGCGGAAGTGAAAAGTAATGAATGCGCGGTTTAAATGGCTACTGCACCAAACGCTGTGAGGACAGGCTACCGACAGCCTACCTGCAATGCAATTTACCTCGCACACGCTACTTCAACGGCAGAAGACAAAGAAAACTGAACCCAACTAAACTAAAGCAATAAAGCAACTTCCAAAAATCCAGAGCGGTGTGAAACACTTGGAATTCATTATTTACCGCACAGCTCCTGGCGATCACATAGTCATGTCACAGCACACACATCATTATAACGGAGATAACAGTGTGGAGGTTGTCAACTTAGGGCCGATGATTGATTGTTGTGTGGGAAGCATGTATTATTATGCTAACCGCACCAGAAACACCTAGGCCGTGTTTCTCTCGGCATAAATTACACAATTGGAATGCCACAGAAATTGGTGCCAAAGATTATGGATCCAGCTGTATGTATATATATATATATATATATATATATACTTGTTTTATTATTATTATTTTCCTGAGGCGAGCAGGAGTAATGGATAATATAACAAGAGAGGAACCAGCGGGGCACGGGCCAAGGCCGTAACCCACGGGGTCCGTCTGTCTGTCAGTAGTATCATTTCCACCATGCCTGGCACCTTGTCAACGGGCAGACAGACAGACAGACCAGAAGATGAGAGGTGGACAGAAACAGACGGACGGACGGACGGACGGAGGGGTCCAAGGCTTCGTACCTGCTCGCCATGAGAAGTGGCGGTCCCGGGGGAACTCGATGTCGGACTGGACCACCTGGGTGGCGTGCAGAGACAGGAGCAGGAGGAGGGCCAGGAGGCTGCTGGGGGCTCCGTGGGTCCGGGCGCCGGCCACAAAGCCACGTTCCAGAACCATAGTCCAGCCCTTTGACTCTGCTGCCTCTCTTACTCCTGTCAGGGCGGGAGGGCTGAATTAATCAACTCGTAGCAGACAGAACATAAGGCTGGTGTGTGTGTGTGTGTGTGTGTGTGTGTGTGCCTGTGTGTGACTGTGAGAGAGTGGGAAAGAGAGAGAGACAGAGAGAGAGTGTGTGTGTGTGTGTGTGTGTGTGTGTGTGTGTGTGTGTGTGTGTGTGTGTGTGTGTGTGTGTGTTACTGTGAGTGTGAGCAAGACAGAAGGAAAGTGTTTAGGTGTGTGTGTGTGTGTGTGTGTGTGTGTGCATGCGTGCGTGCGTGCGTGCGTGCGTGCGTGTGTGCGTGCGTGCGTGTGAATGACAGAGCACTGTAGTTATGAGTTAGGTGCCTGGGTGGACCACAGGGAATGGATCACTTGCAAACTGTGTGTTGTCAACCATTTTTTCACTTGAAATAGCAGTACACACAACAGCATCATGATGTGCAAGTAGAGGCCATGGAAAAAGAGGCCATAATGTGTTTATATTGCTGCCGAGGTGAAATGTATAACTACCTGAATCCAGGATTGTACAACTACAGAGCATTGACGCAGAGAAGGAACAGTTGGCATTGCGTAAGCATCGCCCAATCATACTGTACATAACGTAACATAATGAGCCTGTCTGCTCATCTCACTGCGAATGAGGCAAACGCATCCAAACAGCCGGGGCTCCCAATATAGAGAGATGAAGGCAGCTGCTCAGCCAGAAAGCTGGGTGGCGGCTATATGGCATTCAAACAGAGAGCAAAGGCATAGGATCTATATTACACTAGAGTCATGTCCGACCGCATGGAGACCTGCAGGTGTGGCGTTTTAAGTGGCAACACGCTACGCAAACACAGACAGGGTTTGCACCAGACCGTCACACGTTCAAAACGGACACAATCGGCAATCAATATGTGCGTGGCTGGCTGTCTGGCTTCCCTCCCACACACGACCGATACGCATAATATTACCAGAGATGAAATGTTAAGACTGTACCAGTGGAAAGCAAGAGAGGTGGCAGGGAGATATAGGAGGAAGAGATGGATCTCGGAGAATAATAAGGGGGTATTAGTACCTTTGTGGGAGTGCATTTATTTCCATCTCCCATCACCGTGATTCATGTCCTAGGAGCGTTTGGTATTAGTCGCGGATTTGCAAAGGGCCTGTAATTCTGCTGCATCAACAGCTGAAATTAATGAATGTGGATTCAGATCTGCCTTTGTGGAGGGGCAGCTTATCCCCGTTCATTTCTCCCGTGATTCATATTTATGGGTTGAAGATTTTTTTTATCACTTCGGTTCCAGTGTTTGTGCGCCATTTTCGTGCAAATGTGCGAGGTAATGACACACTTTGACCGAAAGACCTACACAAATTAATACGGGATGTTGATACCGGAGGATCGCATGTCTGACAAGTCTGAGTAATGTTGCCCTCACTTTAAAGTACAAGAGTACCGGAGCCAATTTGTCTTTTGAGCTTTGAAGAACCTGTTTGCTTGTTGACGAGACGGAGAATTCATTGTTGTCGCTTGGATGGGCAGCGCGGGTGCCTGGCGCAGGAGACCATTTTGCCAATTAACACGTTTGCCTCCTTATTGCCAGCCAACTTCTCAGCCCTCAGTCGCGCCTTGGAGGTCATACCTGGCTGCACCCAAATTAGTTCCTAGTTCCTCTGGCTGAACTCTCCAAAGGTTGATTGGAAGATAGCGTTGATTGGCAAAAAGGAAACAAGTTGTGCTTTTTCTTTATGGAAACGAGAGCATGATTGTGTGTTTTGTGACAGTGTTTTCGTCGAACCCTGAACATACACAGTTTAGTTGACTTAAGGCGAGACATTTTGCCAACAAGCTGCTGACTTTGCGAGAATGGAGGAAAGGGGGAAGACCTTTATTATTCAAAAATGATCTATTCTTTCTGAGACTTTGAAAGTCATAAAGTGCTGACACATGCTTATTTCAGCATCGGCCTCTTCCCCTGTGACCTGTCAATATACCGGGAAATTTCTCGTCTGGAATCCTAAACAGGCTCTTTGTAGATTAATTGGGTCATGGGAATAATGTCTGTCTCCTGCAGGACCCTGGATAACCCGGGGAGCTGGAAAACGGCACTGGGGGCTAAAACTGTGCCTTCTCTGAGACAGCCCAATAGGACAGAACAGAGCCTCCTCCCATATGTACCGTATGTCCCGTATGTATACCTGGGACTCACAGGGAGCATCTACACTATCAGCCAGCCCATGATGTAACATCACACATTTCTGATGTTTGATTAGCTTGTTTTCTTTCAAGGACGTAAACTCACAGATTTTGCACATCAGAGCTCTGTTTAATCTCCATGATTTCTATCAACGCTTTGATTACAGGAGGGCCAAGGCGCGTTCCAGCTGGAGAGACTGACAAAGGCATTGTATACTGGACAGGTTTAGCACAGACGCTACCCCTCCTTACTGGATTTCCATACAATTAAATCCTTCTCAGAACCCGAAAACAAACTTAAAGCTATCCCTATGGTTTTCTTTGTCAGACCATTTTGATGTGATTGAAGGTATTAATGCATGTATTGGATCCAAAAGTGTAAACACATCCAGCTAAAATGCATGTCTCTTATACAATTATTTTCTCCCATTTTCTCCATTTACTTTTTTTTCTCCATTTATTTTAATTGGCTGGCATTAACACAGCAGCGCAGTGAGAGACAGAACAGCGAGAACATGAGATGGAACATCTGGGCCTTTTTATCATTGTTTTCTTAAATTATTTTATCGACCTTGTGGCAACCGGAAATCTCAGGAAATGAAAACGAGCCAATTATATTCACTACTGTGTCTGTGTCTGTTTGTGTGTGTGTGTGTTTGTGTATGTATTGGTGTGTATGGCGTACCTGAACGAGATGATCGCCTATCATCCCTTTCCGGTGGTGGTGTAGAGCAGAGAGACGCTGTCTACCGGTCCCAGTAATTGGAGTGAGGGAGAGAGAGAGAGAGAGAGAGAGAGAGAGAGAGAGAGAGAGAGAGAGAGAGAAAGAAATAGAGATAGAGAAAGAGAGGTTGATAGGAAGAGATGGATAAAGAGAAAGTTAGAGAGGGAGATAGGTAGAGAGAGAGTGAGAGAGAGGGAGAGTGAGAGAGAAAGAGAAAGAGAAAGTGAGAGTGAGAGAGGAAGAGAGCGAGAGAGGGAGAGAGAGCGAGCGAGAGAGATAGTGCAAGCAGGGAAAGCGAGGGCGTCTCCCCTAGACGTTAGGTATGCAGAGCAGATCCACAAATCATCCGGGCCGGGCCGGGCCGGGCACCCAGAGCCTCACACCGGGGCTTTAATCCTGCAGAGAACTGCAGCGGAGGAACCTGGGAGCGGTGTACCAACTACTACAGCAGCGGACTCACTCAGGTAGACACCCACCACTCGTACTCCCTGAGGGTTCTGAGGAGGCAGAGAGAGAGAGAGACAGAGAGGGAGATAGAGGGAGAGAGAGAGAGAGACAAAGGGAGAGAAATGGAGAGAGAGAGACAGAGAGGGAGATAGAGGGAGAGAGAGAGAGACAAAGGGAGAGAGGGAGGGAGAGAGAGAGACAAAGGGAGAGAAATGGAGAGAGAGAGACAGAGAGGGAGATAGAGGGAGAGAGAGAGAGACAAAGGGAGAGAGGGAGGGAGAGAAGAAGTTGAATTCCGCCCTGCAAGCGATGACATTTGCCACTGCTGGGACAGAGACTACCGCGGCACTTGCGTGTAGACCCGTCTCTTTTTAAAAGACAAATTCTTTATCCAACGCTACAATGTTTACTGGCGGGCAGATAGACGCACGCACGTTCCACTAGCACATGGCATCAGGGCGGCTGCAGAGCACAGCGGCCCTACGAAGAGTAATGAGTAACACTGGTTGGATGCGAGGGGGGGTCTTTGTGAAGATGCATGGCCCTCTGGGAACCGCCTTCCGTTTTAATACGCTGTTGCTATACGCAGGTTCGCGGGCACAATTTGGCTGTGATTTATCACATGCTCTGCTCTCCTTTACACGTCGTTCGACAGCCATTTACCGCAGCGTAAAGATCTGCTGGGTTACGCTGTCTCCCCCCCCCCCCCCCCCCCCCGCCTCCTAGATATGAATAATTTGTCCTCCATATAGGCTCATTAAAGACATACGATAGAAAACTAAAGTAGGCTGATGTCGTGTGTATGCGTGTGTGTGTTTCTTTGATTCTGTGATTGGTGGGGATGCCAGTGGGACATGTCCGGTAGGGGGAATGCAACAGTGTATCAATCAGAGTTACTGCTAGGAACAATTCACTCAGTTAACGTTGGCAGGGACTTAAGAATCTACCCCAAAATGACACCCGTGGGTGTGTGTGTGTGATTTGTGTGTGTGTGTGTGTGTGTGTGTGTGTGTGTGTGTGTGTGTGTGTGTGTGTGTGTGAGAGTGAGTGAGTGAGTGAGTGAGTGAGTGAGTGAGTGAGTGAGTGAGTGAGTGTGTGAGTGTGAGTTGGAGTGTGAGTGAATGAGGGAGAGAGAGAGAGAGAAAGAGACAGTGTTTGTGTGTGTGTGTGTGTGTGTGTGTGTGTGTGCGTGCATGCATGTGTGCGTGTGTGCGTGCGATTGTGTCTGTGAGAGACAGAGACAGAGAGTGTATGTGTGTGTGTGTGTGTGTGTGTGTGTGTGTGCGTGCGTGCATGTGTGTGTGCATGCGTGTGATTGTGTCTGTGAGAGACAGAGACAGAGAGTGTATGTGTGTGTGTGTGTGTGTGTGTGTGTGTGTGTGTTGCTGTGAATGTGAGTGAGAAAGAGAGAATGTGTTTGTGTGTCTGTTTGTGAGTGTGATCACACTGGTCTATGTGTGCATAACGGTTGAAATGTTTTGACAGTCAATTCTCCTACACAAAATCTCTCTCTCTCTCTCTCTCTCTCTCTCTCTCTCTCTCTCTCTCTCTCTCTCTCTCTCTCTCTCTCTCTCTCTCTCTCTCTCTCTCTCTCTCTCTCTCTCTCTCTCTCTCTCTCTCTTCTGATTGCTATTAACATCTCACACTGCTGTCCTTTCCCACCAACCCCTGCTGCTCCTCCTTCTCCTTCTAAACACACACACACACACACACACACACACAGAGGATCACAGGGGCTGTACTGTTATCCCTGGCTCCCGGGCCGGCGCCCTGTGATCCACTCCCTCTATCGACTCTCTGAGGCACGCTCCCAGGTAACTCCCCCACTCCCCCTGCCGACCGCCGCCTTATTTCCCAAAGGCGTTTAAATGCATTGCCTCGCACCTTCCATTGTGCCTCAGATAGGCTTGTCCCTTTTGTGACTCCACCCACCTCCGCCTCCCTCCCCTCTGCCGATGGGCCACTCCGGACCGCCAGGCGGTCCACTGGCAGGGAGTTAAGAAAAATGTAAAAAAGAATTGTGGATAGAATTGAAAAGGAAATTAAGGATTGTCTTTTCCACGGTGGGCGGTTTTGGGGCAATCGGTGGGGGGGAGGGGGTGGGGGAGACCACCTTCCAGGCTTCCCAACATGTGTGTTTTTTCGTGAGGGTCGGGAATAAGTGCTTTAAAGTTTTCCCCCAGCCAGGACTTTGGTCTTCGATTACAGTGACTCTAAGGGGGTAGAGGAGTGTGTGATAATACTTTTTACCAACGCGGTGCTTTTCTCCGCTTGCATCACACTCAGCTGAATGATTCAGTAGCTATTGTTTGCGTCACTGACTGATGAAATTGCCCCAGAAAAAAAGGAAACTAAAAGTTTTTTGGGGGTATAGATGACTATTCATTTCACGGACCCAGACTGAGGTGAAGTTACCTATCAGCCCGGGCTAAATAAATAAATAAATAATAAATCTTAATGTTACCCCCCCCCCCCCCCCCCCCAAGAGCCTAAGGTGAATCCTCTCCTCTCCCTGTTTAATACCCAGAACCCGGACACAAGCACACCAGCAGGGGGTATCCACACCCGAGAAGCAACCCACTGCACTTCTGCCTAGCTTAAGCTTTACATTTCCATCTCCTTTCTTCACCCAGATAAAGACACTACAGACACACACGCAAATGAACTATGCATTAGCAAATAGATACAAGCAGCTCAACAGCAGTTGCCAGGTATCTATGAGCCAGGATAGTAAGATTGACATTCACCCAACACTAGTATGTTGTGTGCAGCTAATGCTGTTCAGCAGCAGCCCATGGGCGGACAATTAGCTGAGCTCCAATCTATTCTACATTACAAGGCTTTGATGTTCAAGCAGGATTTGTTTTTAAACTTAAAAATATCCTGGCAAAACAACATCTAATCATGCAGTATGGATAAAAAAAACAAAATGGGATGGTTTTAATCAAGAGGTACTGAGACAGACTTGGGCTTTTCTGCCATTTTAAAAACCTACCCGTCAGCACAACCATATTCCACCCATTTTGAATGTGAACCGAATTCATTCCACTCCAGCCAGTAATTACAACAACAGCAGGGCTGGTGCAATGGAGGATATCAAGGCTTGTAACAAATTGAGTTTAGGATACTGCATACTTGCAAAATGTTATATTTTGGGGGGATCCATACGAAAGCGGTTCCATACACAAACTCCTGAGGCCAGGGCTTTGAACCAATCCACAGAATGTGTCAAGCCAGGCGATGTATGCCACAGTGTAGCCTGCCCTCTGTTTTGCTATTTCTGTGGCCAGCAATGTGTGAGTGAGGTGGTGCACAGTATGCAACCGGAAGAGACATCTTGAAGGCCTATAGCTTCTGCTTTGCTGACTAACGGTGGATAGAAACATGTTCTGCCAAATTCAGAATCAAAAGTGAATTGTTTATGTGCTTGGAAATCACTACTGGCACATTTGAAATGACCCTCCATCTTTCAGTGTCTGGACACGAATGAAAAAAGAATAGCCCGAACCGTAACAAAGATCGGAAAGATCGAATTAGACTGTCAGATGCATACTTCTGCAGAATCTCACTTAGTTTGAATGATAAATTCCAAAGCTAATGAAACCAGATGGAGTAAATTTAACAGGAAGCAAAGTTGTCGCATGGTAGGCACTTAAATATGCACAGACGACTCAGAAAATAGAATGAGCTGAATCTATTGAATGATTCAGACGCTGGTGTGATAGACATCTCCTCCTCAGCACACAGCAATAAAGCCGAGAACACATAAAGAAGAAGCACTAACAATTACAAAGACAGAGATGTTCAAACGCGAAACGTGAAGCCAAACTACCCAATGAAACACCGCGCGGGGCCCAACTCAAACACTGGCTGGTGGTGAACGATTAACTGTGCCCGTGGCTTGAGGAACATCAAACAGGACGGCAGCCTCGTCACGAGGCTCCGAGGCCTGCTAAACGAGAACACACAGACGACAGTAGGTAGCCGATGCAAATCACTTCAAAGCGCCGGTCGACACATGCATATATGTATAACGGAGAAGGATTAATCTGCAGAATAATTTTGATCTTCAGAGGAATGATGAACGAATGATGAACTTTGAACCTCACGGAAGCACTGCGTGTAAACAACGCAACGTCAGGCTGTTTCGGCTGGGTTTTCAACTGCAAAAGAAAATAGGAGAAGGAAAGTCTGGAGGTATAAAAAGAGCAGTTGTCTCAGGTGAAAGGGCAGCACCCATCTCATGAAGAATAAATACGTTAAAAGAAAGTGTCACCCAGAATTCTAATTGGTTGCTTTCCAGGTAGTTCACTTTTAGTTAGACAAAGAAACTGTTCCCCCCCCGTGGGAGCCAGCAGAATTCACAAAGGAGTGCAAACTGCACTCAGAGCAGACTTAGGTGCCATCAGAACTTCTTTGAAAACATGTCAAGATGCTTCCTTTACAAAGAAGACGGGAAAAAGGGTTTCCAGTCAGAGTGCGAGAGAAAGAGAGTTTGTGTAGCAAAGAGAGAGGTTTGGGCAACAGCAAGTCGGAGAGAGGCAGTGACAAGAATCCAGCAGTGAGAGAGAGAGAGAGACAAAGAGAGAGCCTCATCTTGCCCATCTCTGAAGTTCTTTATTTGTTGAAATAAGCTTTACATTAAACCCACAGTTGATGTTTTTTGCAAAGTCTACTTGCATTTGAACTTGACCCCATCTATGTCTATATATGTCTTCTGAGGCCCCCCCTAGGTGTTCAGAATTAGAATAGAGGGAGACAAATACACAGAGAGAGGGAGAGATAGAGAGAGGGAGACAGAGGGAGAGAGAAAGAGAACAAGAGAGGGGGAGGGAGGGAGACAGACAGATAGAGAGGGAGAAGTAGAGACAGAGAGACAGAGGGAGAGAGAGTGGGGGAGACAGAGAGACAGAGGAGAGAGGGAGAAGCAGAGACATAGAGAGAAAGAGAGAGTCAGAGTGAGTTACAGAGCGAGAGAAAGAGAGAGAGGGAGACAAGAGACAGAGCGGGAGAAAAAGAGAAAGAGAAAGAGAGAGAAAAAGAGAAATATTATTGCTATACGGTGTACCAAAGCTGTACTAATAACGTGTGTCGCCCTGTCACAAAGCCACCTGGATTACGACAGCCCTCGACTAGCATCCCTTACGGAAAATGGCAGGTTAATGGACTGGGAGACCGCTGTCACTGAGAAGAGAGTGTGGGAAGAAAAACATGCACACACACACTTACTCTCTGGAGGACAGTGTGGGTGAGGAAGGGCGAGGTGATGGAGAGATAGCTGAGAAGAGATAGCCCGGACCACTCAAGAGTCAATTCAAAGCGGTGGAAATACAGAAAGAGAATATTGGTTAACGATTAAAGCCGGGCTTTGGTGATAAGTGAAAGACTTGTGAGGGGCTTACTTTTCTAAGTGGGGTCCCATTGACAATAAGGTTGGCAAAGAGACGATGAGATGATAAACATGTTTGTTAAGTATTATTACAGAAAGGAAAAGTCCTCATTAGGCGTCTTTGTTCAAAGTGGAACAATAAAGTGTCAGTTGAAGACACAACGTGATTGGTTTCATGACCGAGGTGAGGTCTATGAGACCTCATTTCCTCAACGGCTGTGTTTTTAAAAGTGAGACAAGCATAATTTGAGTCTTCAAAGGCAGGATCCGAACCCCCACATCCAAAGGGTAATGCATTATAAATAGAGACACGCTGGAACCACTGTTCACTGCTTGAGGAGTGCGGAACGAGCACTTGCCAACGAGAACATTACACGCTTAAAACAGCAGAGATACAAAAGCAAAAGGTCATAGTTCAGGCATAAATGGATCATTTCTTCTCTGGTGTGATTGAGTCATCGAAAACATTGTGATTATACTTCCTACGCGTTGCCAGTGAGCTTCAGAGCTTGATCTCTAGAGCGGTGGCCTGACCTTTTTAAAGGGCTTTGCAGGCAGCGCACCGATGCACAGCTTACTGCATGTTATCTTGTGATGTAGCAGAATTGCCCGTCACTATATCTGGGACTCAGCAGGATAGTTAGGGAGGTTTCGGTGTCTCTGTCCATGATGAGTTGAAATCAAAAAGTCAAAGTTGAATAGTTGAAGTCAAAAAAAGCATAGAGGCATGAAGAGGACTCCAGAAAATAAAGAGCGCTCGTCGTTTCTGCAGTAAACTACGATGTTAAGGATGCAATTAAATTAATCAATTATTAATAAAAAAATACGCTTTCATAGGTGTTCAACTATTTATAAGAGAGACTTTTCTTGTTGTGTTTAACCAAACCAAGGTAGCCATACACAAACACACACACACATACACACTTACAAACACACACACACACACAAACAAAAAAATCCAATAAAGTAAAATAAATTAATGACATAACCATTTGGGCCATTTCCCATCTGGCTGGGCTTAAAGGACGGGGGGGGGGGGGGGGCTGGCTGTCAGGCGGCCTTGTCCATTCAGGGGGCAAGAGCATTGTGGCGGAAGATAAGGAGCCAGGGACAACTAAGAAAGACCGGGGCTGAGAGTAAGTGCAGACAGCGACTCTGTCACAGTCTGGATTATCAGAGCGCAGTCATGGGTGGAGGGGGGCCGAGGAGGGGGGCCGAGGAGGGGGGGCCGAGGAGGGGGGGCCGAGGAGGGGGGGCGGGGGGCGGCGGGGCTAAGGGCAGCTAGCTCCCCCACGCCGCCAACTGCTAGTGAGGAAGGGGACTCAAATGGGCGACTTCCTCTATTGATCTCTCTGTTTGAATGAGCGATTTTCCAGATTAAACCCTAACCCCTCATCGATCCGATCCACCTGCCTTGTGTGGCCAGTTGCAGGCCAAATGGTATTCTGGTAGAGCCCCGACGCGGACTGGTCCAAAGTTTGTTATCGTTTCATCATATTGCACAATCGCTGCGAAAAGTTTAGACTCTGAACGGAAATCCAACAGTAACGACGCTCCCCCGACCAGTTGGTGAGATGTGTATTTTCATTTTAAGATTAAAATCTATTATCCCTGGTATACTGCAAAATAAATCCCTATAGTCGCTTTGAAAAGGTTTTACTTTGTGTTCTTTCTATGGTTAAACCAACTGGAAATCTGTCTGTTTGAATAATGTGCAATCGGTAGTTGATATTTATTCTTTAAAAGTTCAAAGGGAATTTTCTAAAAGGGTTGTCTGGAGAGTTCTGCCTCACCCATATATATATATATATCTCCCTTCAACACTTGCACGCAATGAAATAAAAAGTTTAAAATGATATAAGGCATGTTAATCATCATGTTAAAATTAGACTTAGAAATTAGAGTTTGAGGAGCATCACAGAGAGGGTTTCACTGTGAGGGTCGTCCTCACCGCGGGCGGCCAGTGATGTTTGGCTAAGGGACAGCAGGAGAGAGCGAATGCTTTTCATGGGTGCTGCACAAAACGCTTTGGCAGCTCCTTTCATTGTGTGGACATCTGCAGAGCCCTCAACAAAGGGTAGTTGAGAATGATGGATATTCTCACTTTAGGCAGAAAAACTGTGACTTTGGAGATTTCAGGACAACGCTTTGCCAACATGAGCCTGACTCATTCAGTCGGCAGCGGTGGGGCTGGCTGTTTGGGACTCACTGGGTATCGCCGGCTCTTGTTTTCCTGCACTGCCTGTTATTAATGTGGCGAGCTGAAAACTATACTCCTGGAGACGGCATTATTAGGACTTAGGATGAAGGTCAGGATTCAAGAAAGGGTAGGCCAATTTAGTGCCATGATCACCTCAAACTAAAATGGTTCCGATTGTATCTTCCTCCAACATTTCCCTCAGGCGACCTTTACAATGGAGCTTAACACATAAAGAAGGTCTTCTTTCAGTTCAGGGGCATTCTGAGAGAGCAGAAAAGAAAGGAATACACCGACAGAAAACAACAACGAGGCAGGCTTCCAGAAGCCCATTAGAGGCAGAACCTTGAAAACGCACACCAGACCTTTGGATTAAAGACTGGATGTAGCACAGAGGATTTTAACTAATCTTCTTCTATTTTGAGAGATGGGTATTTACCACGATAGACTACCAATTATTGTCCATTGTTGATACAGTGGTTTAGTAGCTAATAATAGGCCTATTTAAATGTCCTGATCTTTTTGTTGGCCAAAGCCATATGCGTGAGGACTTTAAAGTTGTGGCGTTTGAATTTTACTCGCCACTTCCACAGGTTTTTCCAGTCCTTTTTCCTGAACATTGTATGCAGCTGCAGAGATGCACGGCGGGCAGTGTTGTTCGAGGTCAGTGAGCATCTGCAGAGGTCATGTTGTTTGGGACCACCGTGATTTCTTGGCTAACGGTGATGAATGGTTTGCGAGACAACCCGGGGCGTCCGAGAGCTATTCCTCCTGCACCTGTGAGCCGACCGCCATTTAGAAAAGCTAACTTGCCGAGACCGGCCCGTCCCGGTTCATGTCAAGCTGTTGTCCACCCTCTGCCAGGCCTCAGGCTGCTCTGAGAAGAAGGAGCTGGCACTCAGTGAAGGGATGTCCCCATCATCCTGTCGCTATGCCATGTGTGCTGATCAGCAGTAATTGGCAGTTCGATTCCCACAGAGCATGAGTGAACCGGTCATGAAAAACACAACATGCAGAACCAGTTCCCAAATGTATGATCATTTCGTCCTGATGTACTGGCATTATGTGGAGCGTTGGCCATTCTTAAGGGACACACTCTCTCACATAATCAGATTTTATGTAATTATAACATGATGCCTGACTTAGTGGCTATACATATTGGATGGTGCTGTACAGGATGGCTAGCTTCTCTGGATAGCTTGAGAATTACATTTTAAATCCATGGCAGTTGACAATTGATGAATTTTTAATCCAATCAACACACACACACACACACACACACACAGGCCAGCCTGGTTGGTTATGGGCTACAACCTAGACTTTCTGAAGGACCAATGACTGACAATGTCTGGATGCCACGGGCGGCTGGTGCATAGATGCGCCAGGGCCTGGGAGATAGTGAGAGCATGTGGTGTTCTCCACTCTGTAGCCCAGAGATACGGTATACCTCCCGCTGCCCGTTGATGTAGTTAGAGATGTAGACTGTGGGCAGCACCACCAGGCTGGGGCAACATAGATATGGATGGAGATTGGGAAAATAAAGAGACAGACAGATTTGCTGCTAAAAAAAAAGCGCAGATAACAGAAGGACTTAACGATGGAAGAAACAAGTTGGATGTGGGGGTTTCATTTGTTATGAAAAGCGAGAGTGAGATTCACTGCTGAGGAACGCTGTAACAATTTTTTAATATATATACATATTTAGTAGTAGACTACATATTCTGCTTCTGCCTCAGCTCAGATTTCCTTAAATCAGCCTGAGCAAACATCAACAACGCTATTAAATCATCTTGCAATATTGTCAGAAATTAGTCTCTTCTTCTGGTCGCTTGTTGCATGTGTTTAACGAACGTCATGTAATTCATCAACACTAGACTAGATGTTTTTTCAGCAGCATAACAAAAATAGATTGCATGTCCACAATAAAACACCTGAAAATTTGTTTTGTATACGTCCACAATACAATTCTGTATATGTTGAAAAAAATCCCAGGCGATAATTAAATTTCCAACAATTTGACTCAAGCACACTTTTTTTGCTTTGTGACTATCCAATAAATCACATTCCTTACATTAATAGTTTGTCTGCGAACAGATGGGCCCCCCATAGAAAATTCCAATTTCTGAAAAAGAAACTCAGTTTCTCCCTTATCTCTGTTTCCTTCGTGTAAGTGGAGAGTCACCTCAACAGCAAACAACCATCAAAGGAGTCCATCTAAATCAAATTCCTGTTAGCCAGAGAGAAAAAACAAGAATAAAACAACTTATTTCGGTCCAATACCGCTTGCTCTCTTCCCTCCAATTCATAACCCCGCAGAACACCATGTCAACATTTTGAATGAAAACACTGCTGTGTTAAATCAAACGGTCCTGTTGGCGGGGATAAAATAAATACAATTAAAGATACAGTGTGTTGTGTTCGCTTTGAACTAGGTCTTTGTGTATCACAGCCCGCCAGAAGTCCCCAATGGCTTACCATGAAACATAATCGGCATGAACACGCTGTTAAAAAGGTTTTGTAACCACGCACACGCCTGATCCGTTTAACACACCAAACAATCCACACAGTGTCCTAATTACCGGTGGACACTCTGACCAAAGAGTGACAAACCCTGACAAAACATGCTCTCCACTTGGCCAAACCGCCACCAAATAAAACTAACCATGCAAACAACATCATTACTTATTTATATACCCTAAACAAAAGATAATATTGTTAGAGGCTTACCAAGACACATTCTTAATCGCTTAGAAAAAACGGTTTATTTTTTATTAACACCCTTAAAATGTTGTACTGATTTATCGGTGCCTCCCCTGGTTACAGGACCATAATATATGGATGGTGTTAAGGAAATAAAATGTGAGCACATTTACCCCGGGGCCAATTCTGTCAGAGTGTAATGATGCGACTAAAATCCACCTCAACTTCTCCACCTCAGATTTTTTTTCCCCCTCATTTAATGCTCAGAATTTATTGCTTGTTTTATTTTTAAATTACAGTTGCTTAATTATTGCTAATCATATCTCATCAATGACATATTCCTAATATCGTTTTTGCACTTTCAATTATTTTGGTAATAAAAGGAGGGGGAAATGTAGATAAAAACCTGAATTAATTGGCTATCACATTGTAATCCGTAATCCATGGACCCAGGGTTTCCCTCTTCTACATGAGCTCTTGCATGACACTGGCTTGTCCTCACCTCACCCTGGATCCTTTTCAGAGGGTACTATAGGAATTCTGCCCCATTTTGATATATATACATATATATATAGATAGGAACCTTGAGACTACAAAGTTGTGCAAATCGCCTTTCATCTCAACATGACTCACTTTCAGAAACAAGCCGCACAGATGTGCTTATAAGACGCCCTGCATTAAGCCGAACCAACCTGGACCCAGAACTCTGCATGCAACGCATCCCGAGTCATTACAAGCCACAAGGGTCCTGAAATGAGACCGGCAAGACTATCATTTACAGAACCACTCAAAAGTCAAAAAGTACATATAGATATGTAGATCCTGGTATGAGGATAAAATAGCAACTACATTTGAAACTGGGACTGTAGTGTTGTTCTATATCACTGCATCTTTCTTTTAATCCCATGGCAAGTTTTACCTAAAACTTGATCAAAGTTAAGTATTGACAATTAGTAGTAAATCCCAGACTTCTGTTGCTAAGCCTTTGTAAGTCTTTTTGTGTAACAAAAGTTAAGAGAATGGGTGAGATTAACCCGTCAGTGGCAAGCCAAACCAAGTGATTCCACCACGCTGTCGGTTTCTGACTCATAAAGACTGCTCTCTGATCTCATACCACTGATGGGGAATATCTTTCTATTCCCTCGGCATCAGCGGAGCTCTATGGATAATTCAAGGTGCTTTGAGGTGTGGGCACAAAGACAAATGGCAGCACCGGCCTTCATTTACGAGGAAAACCTCTCAGGAGGAACCAGGAGTATAGCGCCCCAAAAAAGGTACTTGTATCATACGTCTCTAGCTTCCACAAAGAAAGAGACCCCGAATACTGCACATTAAGACCCGTCCAATAGTTCCTCCGGCAGCCAACTTATTCATTTGTGGGAGTTGCCTTTGTATCTCGGTCAATCATATGTTCCAAATTGGCACTCAGTCTCGCCAAATTGGCACGACACGTAATATTCAAGATCTTAACAGACATGACAGAAAGATATCGAGGTGGCCAAGATGAAAGAGTTATGGGAATAGTTGTGAGGGCTAATGCAGAATATTACCCACTTAGAGCTCGCGGTTGTTAGCAGACAATTTCCCTGCCTCTGAAATTGATGTGAAAACCACAAGCTCACGTTATCTCTCACCCCGGGACCATGGCTAATAAATTCTAGGGCAGAGCAATAACTCAATATTGTTTATCGTCTCTGAATAATATCCCATCATCTGGAAAAAAAAGATAGGCCATGCCTTGTTTTGGTGTACAAAGTTAAAGATGAGCAGATGCCCAAAAATTACATAAGGAAGGGTTTGAATTAGTAATGGATAGAAAAGGATGGGAGTTTTTCTTTTGCATGATTTCCAACCTTGAGTTTCTCAATGATCAGATTTTCTGTACATTCAAGGTTCAGCCTGCTTTGTGTATTTCAAAAAAAAAAACAGAATTGCAAAATTCTTTCACAAACACCAGCTCAAACACATTTTGAGCAAACTTTTTTCTTATTTTGCTAAACAATGCTTTCTAACATCATTTTCTGGCTATAGATGTGCTGAATACATGCGCTGAATAAATGTGATTACTGGGCGAAATCTAGCCTTGTTAATCAAGGTTTCTCATAATGCTGTTGAGCATTACACTGATTGGTGGAACTGCACTGTTTTCTAAAGGTCTACAGTAAAAGCACCTTACTGCAGACTTTAATGCAGATAGCAATAATACCGTCCACAATAGTACATGTATTCTCCACAACGTTTTACTAAGGTGTGGATGTCAAAACGTTCTTTGATTCAATCCTTATAAATAAAAATGGTGTTAAATGGAAATACTTTTTGCATGACCCCGTAAACACAAACACAAAAGTGATTCTAATGTTACTTCCACATGAAATCCAATTGCCCATATGGCAACTCTAAGAAATATTTACTCCACTACATGGCAAGGCCTATCCAGAGTGCCATTAGGTGAGTCAACACCACACACTCCTAATTGTAATCCAAGAACCCCCCCCCCCCCCCACACACACACACACACACACACCAGTCTTCCCAGTAGGTAACTAAGTCAATTTGTATCCCCCAGTGCAAAAGGTGCCGCTGATTGATTTAAGTTTTGCACAAACCCCTATAGCAGGAACCGTGACTGCGCAGCGCCCGGCAATTGAATTAAGGAATTGCAGGCCTGGCAGCTGTTCTTCTTGGGACGCATCGGGTGTGCCGTACTTAATTGAAGGGTAATGGTCTCGACAGCAGGCAAGGTCAGACAGGGAGAAGGACTGGACGGGCGCATCCCATTTCCAAACGGAATATCCCCCCCTTCTCCACTCACCTCTACCCGACACCCCATCGCTGCCAAATCTGTATTATTAAAAAAAAACACAAATTGACTCCATGGCGACAGGGCCCTGGCAGCTGTTGCCAGGACGACCTGCGACGACCTGTCACCCGGCGCCGGAGCCAGTTGGGTTCCCTGAGACTTTAAGCTCATTTGACTGATTGAAGCTGCGCCGTTAGGACGGAAACCTGCCATCAGACGAGGGATCCAAACAGTGGCTCTGAGTGACTTCATCCAGCTAGTTTGTGCTTTTATTAAGTCCTGCTAGTTCAAGAGGGAAAGGACTCAATGGGTCGGTCTCTGTGACGTGAAACCCTTTATTGTCACCATCATCTCAAAGAATACACTCTTTTTTTATCATCATAATCATTATTATTATTTTATATTAATGATAGCTGAGGTCCATTACATTAAAGCATATATGAGTACATTGCAGTTGTGAAATCGGATACCTTAAATCTTATTTTTTTCCATATCATCATTGTTAGATTTACTTTGATTGTTTAGTTCTTTAGGAGCAGGTAGGGGCTGGGCCTCTTGCTCTGGGTTGCCTGCAGGTGGACCGCAGACATTTTGGTTCAGGCACTCTTACCAGGAGACTATCGCAGCACTATTAAAGTGTCTCTAGATTTAGCCTAAGTATTAAATCTCAAGCATGCGACCATTTGAAACAACAAGATCAGACTGAGACGATCCAGGCTGAATACATAAAGCGCTGAACTACCATTACAAAGATGCTGCGTGATGGAACCGGACCCGACCACTATCAATGTTTATCTCCCAAAGTCACCTTGAGACTTCGCGGCACTTCTGATGCAAGGCAAACACAGAATCCTGACAATGCAATTAACATGAAAAATGTGAAACAAGAAGTAGGTAGCTGCTACCCTACACACGCACAGACACACACACACACAAGCAAACACACACACAGCCACTTGCACACACACACACACACACACACAAACACACACACACACACACACACACACACACACACACACACACACACACACACACACAAACACATACACGTGCGTGTGCGCACAGCGTGTACAACAATACCTCAATACTTATCTAACTTCAAAATAAGTGCTCTGAAGAGTGTAATTACACCACCAGCCGATTGGATTTTACCTTCACTTCACCCTTCTGACCCGCAGGGTGACTGAAACGCAGGCCAGCCCCCCGATCGCTGGCAAAGGACAATGCAGCACTTAATCAACTGATTCAAACTCTTGATAAAGGAGATTCGTTTCCATTAGGGTTTGAAATACCTCTCCACTTCCTGAGAGCACTTTAACCATGCACTTTAACCACGCGCTAAGCCCCATATGTTGGCACCAACATATGGGGCTTCTTGCGGACCCTGGTACCCTTCTCAAGGAGACCTCCGCTCCTTAATGAGCACCTCCTGCCGAAGGCGGAGGAGTCACAAAGATATGGCCGCGAGAAGGGAAACACGGTGCATAAGCAGAGTAAACCTGTGAGCATCTTAAACAAGAAAGACTCTCCAGAGAGCAACTTGACCGACACCTTAATAAGGAAATATCAATAGACCTGCTTACATTTTCAAAGAAATTCCTATTCAGATCCCTATCAAAAGGAAGAGGCCGGCGTAGAACTTCAAATCCAGACACTGGTCGAGGTCAACATTAGCTTCAAGCTTTGTAAAAATATTAGGAATGAGTGTAACCAACCCCAGGAAGGTACGCTCAGGACTATTTATATCCATGCCCCAAGGCCGCAGTGGAATATACATGGGTACACAAAACGTACAGGAGGGGAACCATTACAACCCCAGCTCTGGTGTAGGCAGCGTGCTAAAGAGCCACAGGAGACCAGACTATGTCGACAGTGCCTCAGAAAGCATCTCTGGTTGGCGCTGCGTCTCCGTAATGAATCCTTTATGAAGACCCTTGTCAACGGCATACCATGACGGCTCATGTTTGTGTCGTGTTGGAATAAATTCATCTAGGAACCCGCACTTCACGATTGACACGCAACTGGCAGCCTGTGACGCATGGCTAACGACGGCAACGGGCCACAGAATACCGCGGACGCCAAGAGGGGAGGACCCTGCACGGCGTGCGAATGAGACGGTAATCTTCCTCGACGAAGGACGCCGCAGCCCTGCCCGTGCCTTGACACCTGTGCGTGTGTGTTATGCACTATGTAAATGCAATCAGATGTGTAACCGTTTAGTGAACACACTGATACAGAGCAGAATGTTTTAGATTAAAGCGATCCGGGGGAAATGATTTCGTCAAGCTCTGGTCACTGTTTAATAAACATTGGTGAGATTAGAAATGTTTAATTATCATATCGCTCGTATTCCATTTCCAGATGTGGAAATCCCAGCTTCGCCGAGTGACTCGGCCTCCCAAAGCCTTCCCAGCCTCAGTATTTTAAATCAACCATGTGGGCTTTCTAATTGACACAATCAACAGGTACAAGCTGGAATTGAAAGCAGCTGTGCCAGTACATTGGCTTGAGCAAATGGAGCGGCGAGACGTTTAGTTTTACGATAGCCTTAAGCCTCCACCAGCAAATCAAAACAGAAATAACCGTCTGCAGAAATGTACAAGTTCCTGGCGAGACCATTTATGTTTAAGTGTTTTGCATAACGGCGGGACTGAGGCATACACAGCATCAGAATATTGCACTAATTAGCGATTTCACAGCCTGTCGTAAAGATGTACTTCACCTACCACTGTCTTTCTGCCCGCAAAGCAATGTTTGAGGTTCGCTATGAACAAAAGCCTGGTGCGGTTTAATTTTCCACTAACCTGTTATTGTTTTACTTCAGTACAAATTCTATCTTGAGGTTCTGAGATTGGCCGATCATGGACAGCCAGCATATTTCCTGCATTAAGAGAAGTAGGGGATTTATTAGAGTAGAATATAGCTGCAGCTGCAAAGTCAAGGAGGATCCTTTTTGATGTGTCCCTTTTAATATTTCAGTTAAGATGTATCAAATATTAAAATAATATTTCTCTCATGCCTGAGCTCCTGTTATGTGTGAAAATGTGCTGATAACATAGACCTTGGCTACCGAAGATTAAAAGCATCGCTAATTAACAGCAAGTCAGAATAACAAAGCACCACCAAACTACTCAAGCACACACATCACGGCATCAGGCATCTGATGTTGCTCAAAAATATAACGTGGTTAAAAAAAATTTACATTGGAAATGTTTTCTTCTGGGAAGAAAGAAAAAGGTATTTTGAGTCTACTAACCGAATACAGTATGAGACCTTTCACAGTAGAAGCGTCTAATTATTAGAGACACATCACTGGTGCAGGGGAAACAGACTCACAGTGTGTGTGCGGGCGTGGGTGAGCACTCTATTTCTAGGGGTGGGGGGCGAGTGAGGAGTGAGGAGCAAGGGGCGCTTATCTGATCTGTGCTTCCCAGATAGCGGGTGGTGGGGGGTGGGGGGGCTGGTGGGAGAAACTGGAGGAGAGGCAGGAAGGCAGAACGTAGGATTTTTATTGAGCATTCTGTCTCGACGGCAAACCCAAGGCGTGCTAGCGCAACAAAGGCAGTGGCCCCAGCCGTGGCCGAATCCAATCAAACGGTCGAGAGGCTGACAGCTCCAATCAGTCAGCAGATGATTGTGGCTCCGCTCAAGTTGGGAGGTAACTTACAAAAAAAAGGGAAAAATGGAATAACAGAAATAACTGTGGTTTGGCCCCTGGTTCGATGTATGTTTTCATAGACGCAGGGAAAAACACGGCGACAGGGGAGAAATCACTTGAGGAACGATAATGAAGAAAAGAAAAAACCTGATGGAATTTAAAGGAAGAAAAACTAATCAGCCTTGTTTATCTTTCCCTATGCTTTGGTGAAAGATGTTTTTGTTTTATTGAACCGGGAGTGATAGGTTGGAAAATCCTTTGTTTTAACAGAATAGTTGGGCTGGTGTACCAGTTTGTATATATATATATATATATATAGAATTGTAAATGGTTTCTGCCAGAACGCTATTGGCAAAGATAAAATAGCAAATCCACATGAGTCTATCTAATGCCCCGTTTCACCAGATATTTATCTTGACAATGCTTCCCCGGTTCAAAGCAGGTCAGCGACGACAACTTCAGCCTCTTTCCTCGAGGATATGACAGACTGCAGGGGCTGTGTCAATAGTATTGGAGATAACGTCACAGCAGTCCCCAGAGTGGAAAGCTCAATATAAAGTGAAACAAACATCCCGTTTAGCCAAAACCACAACGACACTGCAAAATGTGCTATGCCGTGCCAAGAAAATACTGTTTCTTTTTTAGGGTGAATGTTTCTCTTGGTTCACTCCTATGATTGGCAAGTGGTCATTAGTGCCAATCTGAAAGTGAAGCTGCAGGAACATGCTTCATCGGAGATGGCGCTGTTCCAGCATGTTGCTTGGTTACTCTGGAATGCTGGCCAGTCAAATCAAAGACTTGCAGGGCAGAACACACTTTATTTATATTATTCATTACAGTTGTTTGTACTGACACTACACAGATCAAGCACGCCTTGGAAAGTTCTCTGGTACTCCTTCGCTGCACACATTTTCTACAGCAGAATGATATTTCAGTGTGTGTCAAGTAGATTCTGTGTATGTGTGTGTTTGTGCGTGTGTTGGTTTCAACAATAGGGGTTGAGGGGATTACTTTATTAGCAAAGCAAATATTCCGGGGCAGCGCCACAGTATAATCAGAAGTTAATCACTTAATGACACGCGTAAAAGAATAATGATTTATCTAATCGGGAAGTTAATGTGTAATCATAATCGTATAATGCTGTTATTGACAGCTTCAAAACACCAGGCCAGACAGATGTTCAGTGTAGTGTCTTCATCTGGCAGTTCGCGCACCATATGCAGTAATCAGCAATGTTAATGCTTTATTTTATCTTTCGGTGCAAACAAGGTTGTTTATATATATATATATATATATATATATATATTTATTTAATTATTTTATATATATATATATATATAAAATAATATATTATAATAATATATTATTATATGAATAAATAAATACAGAATACTACCCCTTAAGGGTCTATTTTCCATATTATGAAGCCAAGTTGCCGGTTTACCTTCATGTCATGATAATCTATCTTCACATGCTGATCCAGATTCACAAACTAATCTAGCTTCACATTCTTACCTAGATTCACAGGCTGATCTAGCTTCAGAAGCTAATCTAGATTCACACGCTCATTTAGCTTCAGAAGCTAATCTAGATTCACACGCTCATTTAGCTTCACATGCTAATCTAGATTCACACGCTCATTTAGCTTCACATGCTAATCTAGATTCACACGCTCATTTAGCTTCACAATCATGCTGATCTAGTTTCACCTGCTGATATAGCGTCACATGCTAACCTAGATTCACAGGCTGATCTTGATTCACACACCGATCTAGCTTTGCATGCTAATCTAGATGCACATGCCGATTTAGCTTCACAAGCCTTCTGCAACGGCATCGACCCAGAGGCCTGGATTATGTGTGGTGCGCCAAGGTCAGTGATTATATCAGTCTATCCTCCAAGACCGCGGCACAAAAGAGCCTTAATGATTTCCTGCTATGCTGCATCCGCACCTCCGCCCCCGTATTGAGACGTAAAACTTGAAAGGGATCGTGACCAAATAATTCATGCATAGACTTCCCAGCTAACATTTTACACTGGTTCTTTGATCAGTTGTCCATCTCTGGTGCATGGTTGTCTCTATGGGCTTGTTGTTGTTGCTGTTTTTTCATATTATTTGGCTGAGATTGTGGGGCAATGCATTCTCATAGCAAATGTCTTAGCTGACGATTGGCATTCAGTTAAAAGGTGAAATGTATACTGTTGATCTGAAATTGGTTGGAGCATACCACATCACATTATTATGCAAGGTTCACTGTCACATAAAAAAGGGAATTGAAAATCATTGTGAGCTGTGCCAGTTTCATATTTTGGCCATACGCAAATATCCCCCATTTTACGATTGGCTAAATTTATAACAATAATCCCAGTAGGGGTAGGTGTGGCAGGTAGATGCTCGTCCTTATTAAATTAGATTGAGAATTCACAAAAGATGATAAAAGCGTACAGCAGGGATGAGAGTGTGCGGGCGAAGGGGAGAGAGTCTCCTGCTACAGCAGCTCCCACAGCTGTTATTGTTGCTGGAGAGCGGCCCGAATAACTTAGGAGTTGTTTGCATATGGAAATGATGTATCTCCACCCTCAAGAGTGCAGGCAGACTCGCCGTTGCGTTAAAAAAAAGATATCTAATATTGTGCAGAACACACAGTCAGTGTTCTCGAGTGGTCCTACGAACAGGAATATAATAACAGATGGCCACGGAAAAATCCAGAGGAACTTAAAAAGGCTCAATGTAAAAGCGATACGATATAAATAATAAGTTAGAAGATTCGACTATAGAAAGATAATGCTAACCAACTGCTGGCCAACAGCGAGGCCGTGGCACCGACCTCCTAATAAGTGGTGGGGGGGATAAATCCCTTAAGATGTTCAGCCTACAAAGTAGACAAGGCCGGTCCGTAGCCTGCCATATGTTCACTGGTGGTGAAACATCTGCTGATGGAAGTGATGCTTTTAGCGCTAACTCACATTGAATTGATGTGGTCAAGTACCGTCTGGCAGTGGACCTGTTTGAAGCCACTCTGAATCTGCCACTGCATTTTTTTTTTTTTTAATCTGGGGAAATGCTACAAGTTTTCTGAAGTGATGAATGACCTATAAGGGTACATGCAGCATTGTCTTATGAATTCCACATGACACAACTGCATGCATTCATCAGGAGTTGTACAGCCAGGTACCTTAGATAAAGCCGTTGGAATAAATCTGTGCCAGCAAACAAGAAACAAGGAATGCACAAATTGGTTCTTCGGTGAGTAGGAGGGTCTAAAAAAGGGGTCAGCTCCATCAGCTTGCTCCTATCTACCTCAGCAGTACACATATAAGGGAAAGTCCAAAGTGAGAAATAGTGCAGTTCTAAAACACAAATTCTTAATGCTAAGCCTTAAATGGGAATTAATTCATTGAGGTTATCACAAGCAATGACCTCGACTCCATACAGAAATTAACAAGTTAATACGGATTTGTTTTTAACTGTTCAAAAATGTCATCATGACCCTTGCTCTTGTAAATAACATTTTATTACTAAAACGACCCATCCGCCAGACTTACAAGAGGTCTAGGTTCCACTAAGGTTTCCAAACCGTCTTGCGGCCCAAGAGTTGGTGTGCGTAGCCAATATCAATTAAGGGAGGTGCAATGGCTATCGTTGCCTGAGCACTACTGAGGATAAGGGGGTGATTTTCCCCTTATTGCCCGGTTCTGGCATATGGCTGACAATCTCTCTGCAGTCACCTTAAGAAGGCCAGAGCTGGTCATTATTGCATTGTACCATGGCAGAGCGCCTGAACTAATTAAAGGCAAGAGAGCGAGAGCATCTACTGGCACTGCAAAAATAATGATAACAACAACATGACCATGGGGCCAAACAAGGGCCATAACGATTGGTTTGCTTTTAATATATTTGCCTTGTTTCCACAGAACACACTAACCTCACCAACAAAGGGTTTTAATCAACCACGGCGAACACATCTTGGCTGTAAGTGCATTTCTCTTCACCAGAGACCACTGTTCTTCTCGGTCTGTGTACTGTAGTGTGTGTCTCTGAAAAACCTTATGTGTGCATCTCCAGAAGTATAAAATGTGATAACAAAGAGCTAACCACCGGCTCCAGGGTGACCTTGACTTGCGTCACAACTTGGCATGTCAGAATTGTATGTTCTTACCGTCACAAAATCGGACAGGATGCTCGTAAGCCACCTATTGTGACCAAGAGACAAGGCCAGTAAAAGTACAGGTCTACTCGCAAAATTACATTTTATAAAAAATCCTTAATGCTTTCATTTTGGTTTGAATTTATGACTCAGACTGTTGCTCGATGCTTCTTTGTGCGTGCAACATTTTAAATGATCGATGCCCTTCAGAATCCTCGACTATGACGAGTTAATGAAAAAGTTTAATGTTCCCCATTATAAGTGCCAAAGCATCTTTAAGACAAAAAACCC
>NC_140284.1:19336886-19382027 GCF_964030765.1 Micromesistius poutassou | reverse complement strand
AACTGATTTTGATTTTTAAACATGATAACACTCTGCACATAGACATACATGCCCCAAACGCGCACACACACACAAAAACAAACGCACACACCTAGCAAACAGCCACAAAGGGTAAAATGGAAAATATGCCTTTTGGCAGTTCCCCATCCATCCATGCGTTGATGATTAGCATTTCAGTTGGCCAATAGGCTCGGCACACACAGAAAAGACCCTCCGGTAGAACTTGGATCAATGGCTGGAGGAATGATGAGACCGAAAAAGGCGGTAAAGCCTCTACAAAGACGGTACACAAGTGAATCCTCTTGGACTGGATGTGCCTGCTTCTATTCCAGAGTGTCCTGTAAATACTTCAAACAACGTTTGAAGTATTTAACGTTCAATTATATAAGTGTTCGATCCACATAGCGATTAAAGCGCAGGTCGTGGTAATATATTCGCCGTATACGCACTTTTGATGTGAACTGAAAACGATACTCAAGCGTCTAAGAATAATTGACCTGGGAAAAGTGTGGAATCAAATGGACGCATCCATCATCTGTTACCCATAATGTTAAATGATTACCTATAAATGTAACCCAAGGGTTGAATGGAGCTATAGGGCACCCACACTGAGCTGAACTGGGAACACTGTCAGCAGCAGCACCCCGCTATTACCCTAAAATAGTGTTCCTCTCAGCTACCACGGCCATTAATGATGCATCCATATATCACAGGAAAGTACCTTTGTGCAAGTAGCTAGAGGTTCGTGACCTGTAGATGTGTGGCAGACTAATTGTTTTTTGTTTGGTAAAGTTATGTATACCTATATAATGCATGTATAATGCATAACATATCCTTTTCATCATTGAGGGTGTCATTGACAAATAAAGTCTGCTCCGCACTTCTCCACTTCCTTTCATCTTAGTAATGAGTGCAGTTCATAAAGACAAACAGAACTGTGCGATGTGGTTTCTCCACACGTGCAATGGCAGGCTAATATATGCAGTTCAATGTATTTTTGCTCTATAGAACCGCATGTTGGTCACTAATCAAATGCCAGAGGTGTAGGGTTAGGTTTGTCCGTGTAGGTGTGCAGTGGATCGCCATAACACTAATGCACACTGAGAACTACTCATCGCGCTGGTTTTTAGATACCGTTTATTATTTTCTATACAGCACAATTGAGATGGCATTGGACTGATCTTGAACACAGCCACAGCCACAGCTGTGCTCTACTGTCACAGGAGTAAAGAGCAAGGAGAGTAGATTAACCTGTAGGGAAACCAGACCTCCGGAAACCAACATGGAGCAAATCAATACGGCTTCTAGTCTAAAGTGCACTCATGCTGCAATCACAACCATAAGATGTCATTATATGTGCCATTTACATGTATAATCAGCAGCCTCCTGTGGTTGTGCTCCGCGTAATCATATTCATTCCCCCACATTTTCTCTTTAAATGTAATGCAATAATGGGATGCAGTATTTACTCATTTTATTTACCTTGCAAATAAAGTCTAACTTCCAAATTCTCTTCTTTTATTTATTAATCATGTTCTGGTTGTGTGTTGTGGTCAATCAACCCCATTTTGATTAAGGCAACAACAACATTAGTTTGAATGTATTAGTTTTGAATGTAACTATGCATACAGTTTGGTTTTTGTTGAGTAAAATATATATAGATAGGTGCCGTAACACTAGGTTTAGTGAAATTTGTGCTCTACCACCGGTTTGTACAGTAAGGAAACTAATAAATCACACATCAGATATAAATAAGATAGGAAGTGCATCTTTGTTTGCCAGTCCTCCTGTACTATAATAACCTTTGTGGTAGCAGTGGACACTATAATATTGAGATGCACACAAGAAGCATTAATGCGGTGAGGCTGCCCGGAACATACAAGGGTGGAAAGCAGAGAAGAGGGATAGAGAGAGGTAGAGAGAGAGAGATAAAGAGAGAGAGAGATGGATGAAGAAAAAGAGAAATCAATTAATGAATAAAGAAAGAGTGGTATGAAGAGAGAGGGACACACATACACAAATACACACACACACACAAAGACAGAGCGAGAGAGAAAGATAGAGAGATGGAGGGTGAGAGAGAGGAATAAAGAAAGAGAGAAATAAATTAATGAATAAAAAAAGAGTGGTATGGAGAGAGAGAGAGAGAGAGAGAGAGAGAGAGAGAGAGAGAGAGACACACACACACACACACAAACACACACACAGAAAGACAGAGAGAGAGAGAGAGAAAGAGAAAGACAGCAAAGAGAGGGAGACATAGAGAAGGGATCAAATCACTCAAGGAGTGAACAGTTTAATCAATGGGGCCGTGGAAGTGGTGTGTGTGCTCCATAACCAATGGCAGCAGATGGATGTGTACAGCAGCATCCGAGACAGCGGGCGAGAACAAGTGAGCGAGGGAGAGCGAGAGAGAGCGAGAGAGAGTGCGAGAGGGAGAGATGAAGGCGTGTACGGTGGTCCTCAAGGGGATAGCCAACTAGATGGTGAGGGAAATTCACACAATCCCAAACACCCCTAGCCCTGCCTCCGCCCAAGGTATCGGCTGACAGATTAGCCCCGGCTGCATGGAAGGGGAGAGCAAACGATTCCCCATACGTCTGAACTTCAGCTCCTGAAGTCGCTCAATAAATGATGACGTCAGCAAACAGAAATGGAATAGTTACAATGGCTCTGTTTTAGGAGAAAATCAAAGCATATGGGATAGGCTTATATAACTACTAATTATCAAATTGAATCTTATCAAACCGATGTGAAACACAAACGCCAGTACAAGGACATGTCCCCTGGAGGAGAGCAAACGGCACGTGGCTTGTTTACGACTCCAGAGGAGGGGAGAGGGGCTCGGCTAGGCGGTCACGTGTCAACAATGACGGCAAAATGAACTGAACGGCGTAACCAAATAAAGAGCGCTCGCCACTTCTGCAGCCGTGGACATAACCACACGCTCGCACTCCAGCTGATGATGGCGGCGGGGGGGGGTCATTAGTGAGACAGGAGGGTGGGGGGGGGGGGGGGGTTACGTGACGGATGGACGGACGGAGGAGCGAGGTGGCACGCTCTCACCGTGGTGATTCACAGACGGGCCGTGCGGCCGGCACCCGATGGCGGCCGTCCTTCTTGTTTATATGAAGTACTCAAGGCTGGGAATATGCATCCGTCAAATACCCCCCCCACCCATTACTCTGGCTACCTGACACACCTGGGGCGGGGCGCAAGCCAAGTAAGAAAAAAAAAGAAAAGCAAGTAAGAAAGACAGAGTGGTAGTGTCAGCTGAGAACCCTCTGAGGAAACCAACCGGCAGGAGCCCCTCTCCCTCGCCTGGTCCCGTCCACACTGGAAGATTTGAAAAATGTGGATGTTTGGTCGGGCTGCTGCTGCTGGAATAGGAAAGGATGGAGACACAGGGTGCTACAGTTGCTGATGGTGGTACACACGTGCACGAGCACACACACACACACACACAAAGACATGCACACACATACACACACACACAAACACATGCACACACCCACACAGACATGCATACATACACACACACACAGACATGCGCGCGCACACACACACACACACACACACACACACACACACACACACACACACACACACACACACACACACACACACACACACACACACACACACACACACACACACACACACACACACCATTGGTCCACTAATTCGAGACATTTTCATTAATCAAGCAATTTACTGCTTCGGGTCTAAAAAGGAAAGCCACAACATAATTAGTGCATTTTCCCCAGCAGTAACCCTCAGTGTGAGGTAACAGTGGGTTTGACATCATCTTTTGTGCTTGTTTTGTCGTTTCTCTGTGGGTTGAACTTCACATGCGTCTAACATCACTGTGCACTTCACAGACCTGCTTGTATCAAAAGCTGCACTACACGTATTCTACTGCTTAAACCCTCTTTCCATGGCAAGGGGCCAACCATTTCGACGAGTCCTCCAGAGAGAGGCTGGACTGTTAGTCACAGCAAAGCACTGCACAGTCGTACCGTCCGCCCGCCATGCTACAACAACACCGCGTTGTCGTCTGTGAGGTTCCCGAGGAGAGTTTGCCATTTTACCCAACAAGCGCTGACTCTTTCAAGTGCTACTCCGCCCGAACCGTTCCCTAACGCCTCGTTCACACTACCTCCGTCAGTCAACGGACGGGCGAGGACGTGTCTGACGTATGGGGGAGTAGTCTTTGTGGACGCAGCATGCCGCCAATGAAATGGCTGTACACGTACAGGGCAACACTCTCCTTGCACCAGGCGTTATGAAGCCGGCGTTGTCCTGCGTCTTCCTGCTTGTTGTTGTTGTTGTTATTGCTAAATGGATCCCGTAGTCTAAGGACAGTGTTGCCCCCGTACGTGTACCACAGCAATCGCCCAATTCTTAAATCCATTAAATCCATTCTTAAATCCCCCGCTGCCGGCCGGCTTTTTGACATTTCCACGGCGGGTTGTATCACGAAGACCATTTCATTGGACAGAGTCCAAGTAGCGGCACACTAGTGTATTTGCATAACCGTGATCTGATTGGCCGACGGACCCGTCGCTTCCCGAAAAGTTGAACATTTCTCAAATTTTGACGGCGGCCACGGAGCCGACTTCACGGACGGACCCACAATGCATTTCTAGGGCGCCCCGTGCAAAGTCAATGAGATGCGTCCGTTGACTGAGGTAGTGTGCACGAGGCATGAGTCACTGGGGCGCAGCTGTAGCCCACGACCCTTGGCTCCCTCACCTGACAGAGCAATGTCATCTCCTCACGGCCCCCCCCCACCAGCTCCTGTTCCCCCACAGCTGGGGGGGGAGGGGTTGAGCGCTGCGTACCAATGTGTACTCCGTCATGAATGAAATATCAGTGCGGCGGCTGTATTACTGATGAGGGCCCTAACACAACTTTGCTCAGAGCTATTTCCAGCTCCCGGTCCCCCCTCCATCACGGTGATGAATCTGAGCCACGTAGATACGTCACACCGGCTGGCAGGGAGGAGGGGGGTGGGGGAATTAGCGCCTGATGAAATATAAGTCTGAAGATGAACTTGAGAGATTAGTTATCAGGGCGACGGGGCCGCCGTTCAGCCACACATCGATCATCAGGGCTCCAGGAGCAAGGCTTTGACATTCACACACACACACCATGTGTCACACCGCGTGAGAGACGTGGTCGCTGACGCATGCAGCCGCTCAAAGTAATTAAATGTTTCTTCAAATTATCCGGCTTGTTGGGTATTCAAAAACTCTCAAAATAGAGTGGGTTTAGAGGGGAGGGGGGGACTTTTTTCATGTGAATTACTTGTAAATGAAGTTCCCAGTGTGTAAAGTGTGGAATTAGACGGTTGTACAGAGCAGAAGCTATGAATATCCCCAAATAGAAATAATAACTGGTGTGACCCAGTTTTTTTTTCTCTCAGTGTATGTGTGACTAAAATCAGCTGATGATTAAAAAGAAGCGGATGGTCTCACACTCCGGCAGCAGATATTATGTTTGAGGTATGGATACACACTCTTTTCAATATAACTGCTTTACTCATGTAATAAAAAACACAGGAACATCTGCAAAAAAATAACAACAACAACATAGTTGTTGCCAGCCTGCCAAGCCTTCTACAGATATGTATAGCACCTGATATCAGACAGGCAGCCAGACAGTCAGTCAGTCTCCAGCTGGAATTGTGTGTTGCTTGCTTGTTTACAGCGCAATAAAAGAGGAGAACCAGCAAATGAGAAAAGCTGAGGAAGAATCCGTTAATAAATTCACTGCGGTGAGAGCTTTCTTTTTCTTTTTTTCCCACCTAGCACCAGCTCCCCGGAGCCCGCATGGATTTAGCTCTTACAGCACAGGCATCTGCAGATCAATAAGACAGCCCCCCTCATTACCTGAGGCTCCGACTCCCACAAACCCAGCAGCGCACCTGGGCTCCAGCACCTCCGCTGGCGACCCCAGCCAGCAGCTCCAATCAAAACACAAGCCAAAGACCCATCTCTGTCAACCTCTTCGTCCATCTGCCTCTTCTCCCTCCCCTCTCCCAAGCATTCTCGTCCTTCCTTCGCTCGCTCATTTCTGTCAAGATCTCTGTCATAAAACAGAAACACACACACACACACACACACACTCACGCGCTAACTCTCCGATCCTCAAGTTGTCATTCTCTGAGCCAGCAAGAAGAGCTGATTATATAAGCAGCCCCCCCTCACACACACTCATTCATACACACACACACACATCCCTAGCCATGAGAATGGAATGCCAAATGGAACCATGGAATGCCAAAACTTGGTTGCCACCATAAACCATTCCCCTCAGCACTCAACAGCCAGGAGCTCAGGCACCCCTCAGAGCGGCGAAACGCAAGAAAGAGAGGGAGAAAATGTAGAGTGGGGAGGTGGAGGGGGGATAAAATCAACTATCCAAGAAAAAACACCAGCAACAGCAGCATGTTCTCTCCTTCTGTTTTTTGTTCATTTCTTTCCTATCCAACTCTACAGGGAAACAAATTGCACAGACGCTTACCTGGAGATCCTGTGGCCACGCCGGGAATGCCGTCACTGCTGCCGGCGAGCACGCTTCTGAGTGCGAGTCAGGTAGTGAGTGAGTGAGTGTGTGTGTGTGCATGTATCAGATCCTATCTCCCGTCTTTGGCAGAGTCAGAGAGAAGAATAGAGAGGAGTAGAGAGGGAGGCGGAGAGAGAGAGGAGAGAGTGAAAGAGAGAGCGAGAGAGAGAGAGAGAGAGTGTGCGAGAGAGAGAGAGCGTGAAGCAGAGAGGGAGGTAGGGGGACAGTATAAACTGTGTGGATGCAAAAAGCGGCACAGAGAGAGAGAGAGAGAGAGAGAGGGAGGGAGTGCGCGCAAGAAAGCGTCAGGGGAAGGCAGGGGAAAAGATAGAGAGAGACAGCACCGGGCAGAGAGAAAGAGTGAGAGAGGCAGGGAGATGGAGAGAGAGAGTCAGAGAGAACGAGGAGGAAGGGAAAACCGAGAACACAGAGCAGGAGAGGGTGGAGAGATGACAACGGCGCTCCCTCACACTGTAGCGCTCCACTTCCCGCTGAGGGGGAGAGCTGGGCGGGTGCATTGTGTGCCGGCCCAGGAAGGTGGTGCCTCTCCTCCATCTAATGACATCTGCCTCTCCCTTAAAAACCATTGGTTAAGAGGGACGGCTCCCCAATAAGCCGAACCCCCCTGCTCCGTCTCCAAGTGGACGCACGCCCCCTGTCTGCGAACCAAGAACCCCCCCCCCCACCACCACCACCACCACCACCACCTAGCTCTTCTTCCCCAACCATCCCCCACCCCTGCTGCCTTGCTCAATTAATACACACACACACACACACACACACACACACACACACACACACAGGTACATACACACATACACAGTGCCGAGTCAGAAGCATTCACAAATTCCCTCTTCCATTTTTGTCCGCTCCTTCTCTTTATCTCTGCTTCTCTCTCTGTCTCTCATTCCAGTGGCACAAGCCCCCTCATTCCCCGAGTCCCTCCGCTCCGCCTGCATTGTCTTCCTCGTCAATGGGTTATAAGCTGCCTTTTCTTTTTTTTATTGCAGCTCAACTCATATGCAGAGAATTTCAATTTGGTTGTCCCTTCAAATGATTATTCTCCGGGTTTTCATAACAGTATTCTGAAAGAAAAATCCCCCCCTGTGTTTATGATATAGGTATTATATATATATGATATATCTGAGCCATTTCCATATCTCACTATGACGGTACGTTGTGTCAGATATCCAGCCATACCTGACACATCCATTTGAAATGTTCAGCATGTATTGAAAATGCAATCCATGTAACGTTGTGACTTTTCACTTTTTTACTTTGCTTAATAACCCTGAAATTCTTCGCCGACCCAAGGGTGCAGTTTGATGCGTGCACCAGTCCTCTCCATTGCTTTAACAGTGCAACTGAAGTCATTAGAATGAATGGGTTTGATATACAATGCAATTTATTTTTAGAGGCATCTAGCATGTTTCTGTATGACAAGCAGAGAGCCTAGCGGATGTTCTGTAATATCCAATGTGTTTGATGTGCTCCTTGATATTGGATTTTATATGGGGGTATTCTATGATAGCAGTGTAAATCCATATTGTGCCATTATTCCATTCCAGCGTTGATGCCTCCTGACCAAAAACAATTTCAAAGGGAAATGGGGAAGAGGTTTTTGCTTTATTCTAAATTTCATTCAATCCCATTTGTCCATTCAGCGTTTGTCCATTCAAAGTTTTTTCTGACAACTTTTCTCAGAAAAACACAAGTGTGTGTGCCTATTGAGACAGCCAAAGTGATGTGAAATGAACTGCACAGCGTACTTTATATTAACTCTTTGTTGCACAGTTTTTTTCAAATATAAATTAACAAAATGAATACAATATTGTGCTGGAGTGGTGAAGCTGGTGCTGATGCAGTGAAAATGTCTCTCTGGATAAGACAGACAGACAGGCACACACACACAATGACTTAAGACAGCATTATAGGGACATCTGCCCCAATTTAATGAAGGGGTTCACCCTCCCCGCCATAATATTTTTTTTAAACGTTGAACAGAGCAGAAGGGTAGTTTATGAAAATTTACTAGAAGAATACACTACGGCACTGCCTGAAGGACACTTTAATTTATTTGCTTCTCCTCGAGATAACGTTGAAATGTCTGGCTTACATTTGTGTTTATTTATTTGTATTGATTTTTGTCGACCTGACAAGACAACTATTGCTGAAGCAAAGAATTGTGATACACGCATTAATCTTTACCCCCCCCCCCCCCCCAAGTCCTTACGTCATATGCTATAACACAACCATAGCAGATAGCAAGTCCATAAAAAGCAAGATCTTGAATTTGCATTGAAGGGAGAAGGGAGTAGGACTAAATGTAGTAATTTATATCTAAACACTATATGCTCAGTATGAAAGTGCTCTTGGTGCATTGAAACCTAACACTACAAATCAAACAATGGTTGAATAGAAGCGTCTGCCAGATGTTTGCTTGACAACACAAACAACAACAATATGCTCAGCGCCACGGAAGGATATTTAAATTTGTTGATGAAACCCATAAAAGAACAATATTATTACAGACAAACGTAACTCACATCTGCAATCAGAATGGGGCAGCCTGTTGTGGTTTATTCCTTACATATTGGAACACACATCTATATATATATAAATATGGATGTGTGACTATGAGCTTTATATATATGCACATCTATTCATATTGACAAGTATCTTTAAATGCTTTTTGTCATCATAAACTCGTACATAATGCTCAGAACTAAAACCATAGCTGCCATGTCATTGGTTTGGAGTGCTATTCCCTGTCAAGTGTGATGTTTGAAACCAGGCCTACTCCACTGTCAAAATCGAATGGAAACAGGGTTCACTGCCCATCACCTATGTATTTCTCCTCCAAACCCTCTGCGAGGCACTTGGGGAAAAAGTTGCAATAGTTTGACGACTACTGCCATCAAATAACAAACAGTCTCCGAATGTTGTATGGGTTGTGAATGTTTTACTTTTTACTCACGTCTAAAGTGCTATACAATCACACAATGTGTACCCAATACTGAGAGCCACTCTGCTCAATGGTAAAGTAACAACACAAAAACAACTGAGGTTGAAAACGCCCAGGTATGTCATATCACCACTCCATTGGTTCAGAGAAAAGGCACTCATGCTTTAGAGGTGCCATCCAACACAACAGAAGGAATTCTTCAGCACATCATATGGCTTTAGGGTCCACCTTCAATTAAGCTTTAATGCTGAAGCAGCAAAGAGAACCAGGAAGCCATTGATGATATTTTAACCTTATAATGTACTAGTGAAACGCTCTCCTATGCAACTCAGTTCTTAAGGCTTGAACTCTGAACTGCTTAGGATAACTTACCCAAGTGTCGATTATCACCCTTTACACCAATGATACTGCATCAATCAGTGACTACAAATGAATACATTTGAGTCGCATTCCTAATCTACGCCGTCAGAAACCTGCCACTCCACCGCCCTGAGCCCGTTTCACTGCATCTTAACAGGCAGATGGGGGCTGAACCATCCTGCATTGTAGGGTGTGGGTGCATCTCACCCAGCCTGACACAAGGCTGTCCATCGGCGGTCCCATGTCCTCCATAATTGTGTGTTTGATGGATTCTTTCTTTCCACCCTCTGACTCTTTTTTTGGGGTAATTGGCTGAGCCAGTGATAACCCCCTTTGTCATTCTCCTCTGGTATCCACAGGTCCAGCCACCCACCACCTCCATCCATGCAGTTCTTGACTAAAAAGCTGGCATAGCCTGTTATAATTGGAACTTTCCACACACGCTCGGGGATCTGTTTTTAAGCCGGCCTCGCTTGGGGTGTGAGGTTCCTTCAGACAACAAGATACTCCCCATTGACCATTGAACATGCAGTGTCAAGTTGGCAGCCACAGTAAATTACCACATCGAAACACAAAGTTAGCATTCTCCATATATGGCTAAGGGCATCAGAATATGTGTTTCATACCCATAGAAAAGCATACATAACACTTGATTTTCATGACATGTCACATGTGCCACTCTCCATGAGTAAATAAAGATACACAGGCAACCTTGAGGAGGCAATATTCTCCATTTTAATTGTTGCCACATTTGACAGTCTTATGAGAGTGTGCTCTTTATTATTGTTGACACAAGACAAGCCTATTTGATGAGGGGAGATTGACGTTGACATACATTGAGTGAACTCATGTCATATTTTGTCAAGAATGGGGATGACTGCTGCTAGTCACAGCCCTAAAACCCAGACAGTCACAATCTTAAATCTACGGCTGGCATTAATCCTGACAGAGGATTCAAATCACCCAATCCCATTTGAGCAAACAAGGCTCTGCATGCATGTGCATCCATCAGTGCAAATCACAAACACAACACTATGGCTAGCTGCTGGCAGTTTTAGTGTTATTTATTTTTAATCTGATTATGCACTTTTATTTCAAACTCCCAATCAGGCTTTCCATCCGACTGTCTGCCTGAATGTCTCTGGGCCGTTTAACCTTACAAGGCACTGTCAGATGGAGCCAAATGTTCCCGCAGCCCTATCTCTATCTCTCTCTGCCTCTGCTTAGCAACTCTGCTGTCATTTGCTATTTATTGGTGTTCCTATTGGGCTGCATGAACTTTTCAGAAAAAGCTGCTTTTTAAATGCAGCGATGCATCTCTATGGTTTCCTCCAAACTGACAAAGCTAGCATTTAGATGATGGCTTATCACAAATGAGTGGAACATGAAAACAACGATGGTTTTGTTACATGTTTAGTGAAAACTTTTGAATGTAGAGTGTGTTCAACTGCATCCATGTAGTGTTCTGCCATGTGCACGGTTATTTTTAACGTAATGGACTGAAGCTTAAGAGGCTGGTAAGGAGTACTGAATGGAGGGAAAGGAACAAATCCATACATAATGATGTGAGCTGACAACGAAAGCACTAAAGAAACTATAAATAAACGTCCTGTTTTCGCTCTACGACATTGGATATCAGCAGTAAATGGCCTGTAAACAGGAAAGAGTGTCATGCAGGACCTTTTCGGCTAGTCAGCCCAAATTTAGCATAATGTGACAGCATCTTGAGAAGTAAATGACCTGCAAGTGCCACTGGCCGCTGCATTTGTTTAGGCACACAATATCAACATCAACGACTCTGAAAAGGCTGTAGTTAGTTAAGCTAAGATTAATAGCTTGGTTACTTGTGGGCTTTTTTTCTGAAAAGCTGAAATGCAACATAAAAGACTGAGAAAAGAACAGCTCTAAGCGTTTCCAAGGTGACATTGTCAGACTGAAATTGTTCGAGAGCACCGAGTAAGCAAGGCTGTAAGGAAGAGTCTGTGAATACATAATAGGTCTGGAGAACAGGGTGTCATTAGGCATCAAAAATGTATATGCCAATGGTGTGCGCTAAGACTTTAGAATCCCCTCTCCAGACCTTTGTGCTCTGTGGAGGTCGCCTACCCTGAGGGGAGGAACATCTGCAGTTGTTTTTATACCGCCTAAAGGGACAGGAAGAACAAGAGAACATACACTAGCAACGGATCTGGGCCAGAAAGAGCAGGAACCGAAATTTGACTCCTGAAGGTGTTGACCCAAGGTGGCTGTTTTTAATTTCTGGTCGGAATGGTAAGGGGTCTGGAAGGCTTTTAACAAGGGCATTCTGGAAGTTATAAATCCTATGTTGACCCCTTATTGCACTCTCCCATTAAAAATATATCATGGTCCTGGGTAGCTCATAGCATTTATTCCGCAAGGTTTAGGGGTTCAATTCCCTTTCCACAAAATGTTTATTTTTTTATGTATTATAACACTAGGGCTTTATCTTTCCCCAAAACATACGTGAAGAATGTATTGATTTGATCGATGACGACTATTGACATCATCCATATGATTACTATGGAGGTTTAAATCCAATATAAAACTGTTGAATACTTACTAAAGTATTAGTAAGTATCAAAATATTCTAAAAGGACCACTCACTGCCCTTGTGTTGTGATGGCGATTAAGTACTGATTTCTGTTTCTCTCATGTTATGTCTTTCGTCCTATTTCTGGTGGATACCTGTACTTCTTACGGCCCGAGAGATCACCTGCAAACATTTGAGAACAAGAACAAATTGTTGTTCTCAAATCTTTCTCTATTACATATTAAAAAAGCAATACATTTTGCTTTTGAGCATCTCAAGGCAATGCACACCAGGGAATGATCAAGTTGTATTTGAATTCTCAAAATAAAGAGGGAAAAGTTAAGAAGTCTGGGAACTATAAATAATAGCTGTGTGTGTGCGTGCATGTGTGCGTGCGTATACAAATCAGTGCACCTAATTAGCATTTATGAGCTTTGCAACGTACACACCACTGCGAAAGTAGAAATGAACAAAATAGAAATAAAAAAATGCAAGCAGACATGATTAATGGGAGCGGTGGCTGCTTCACAACATCCACACAATAGGAGTTCTGGCTGGACCACAGAGGAGGGAGGCCCCAATACACCTGCTGCTTTATACTCATCACACCGAGGATTTGTTTGTGAGTGAGGGAGGGCCTCCTGATGGACATATCTAGTGAAGTTGTTTGAGAGTGTCTGCTTTGGTGACAGACAGAAGCAGACAGGTGGTAATCCCCTTTGCTGGTTGGATGATGTGCCTTTCGTTTGCTCCGGCGTGCCCTTGACTGGGGCAGGTCCGGCGGTGAACCTGACAGTTCTGCTGGTGGAGAGGATTGATGCTCATAGTGGCTGTGGAGAAGAGAGGCGGCCCTATCAGGAGAGGAGGCTTGGACTTTTCAATGAAGCACATTGATTGTTGATCTCATGAAATGCGACGCAATAATGAATCCATCTCTTTCCAGTCCACGGATCTGGCAGAATATACATGCCTGGGATATTACATTTTGAAAGCTGCCGTTATGTGATGGTATGATGGTAGTTGTTTCAGGAAGAATTTTTCGGTTCACTCACAGGTCAATACAGCTGAGACCTATGTTGTTTTTCACCCCCCTAGCGGGTAGACATCTCATCATCTGGATGAGATACCTGAACTCAAAATAGGGAAAAAAATAAAGAAATCCCAGAGGGTTGAGGGGGGCGGCCGAGTGTTTATAGCCAATAGAGCAAGGGTGAGAGCACACCCCTGGAATTGAAAATGTGTATGTCAAGACTTACACTGGCTTGTGTCTGTCAGAAACATAATGACGCTTTTGCATACCAAGTTCACTTCTTAGTAAGACATTCTGACATGGAACGATAGTAATAAACGGTGGGATTTAACCCATCTTTTGATTCAAAATGGCACAGTTTTGAGTAATTGTTTCGAGTATGTGCTTATACTGTTGGAGTGTGTGTGCCAAGCCACCCCCACTTTTCCATTTGGCCCACAATAATCCATAACAAGCAATTAAACGCTATGTGCATCACGGTCACGCCTGTCAAAGAAGACACACGAGGCAAGGGGTTAGCCTGGCGTTGCTGTCCCCACGTTGTGTGGATCGGTGCCTTGCTGAGCTACATAGCTGCTAGTTGCCTTCCTTACTGAAATGTACGTTAATCCGCAGCCAGAACAGCAATCGAATGTATCACCCCTGATCGCTTGAGGATTAAGAGTCCATTGGACATGGCAACCTTTGGTCCGCAAGACACTTTCATCTCTCGAAACCAAACCGTTGAACTTGGTTCAACTCACCATGGCAACCGATTTCTAAAAAAAACAAAGACCAGATCGGACTGGGATTGGACGTGCATCGTAGGTCATCGCCAGCCAAGCTTGGTCAAAGATATTTCAACTTGGGAGTGCTGCGATAATACGGATTATCAGTGTGATGGGACCGGAGACCAGGGCAGCCCCACCAATGGCTGAAACGTGAAAGGGCAGCTGACTGCTCAGGCAGACTGTGGAGGCTGAGGGATAGACCGTTCAAAACTTTTACCTAAACTTCTCTGCACGGTCTGTCACTTTCCTTTAGGATGCAGGAAGAAGAGAAACTGAGCAGGAGGCACGAGAGGACAGAGGGCCGGGGAGAGCTGGGGATTGTGGGGGGGGGGGTGGTGAAAGCCACTTTGCTCTGACACCCAGACACATTCTAAAGGGAGTAATGAAAACAGTCCAGAGGGGAGACATTGAGTAATTACACAGCTGGCAGTGTTATCCATTACAGCTGAAAGTACACAGAGGGACGCTGGGAGAGAGGGAGGCAAGCGTTGAGAGAAATGCTCCACTTATTTACATTTAGACAAGTCTTTTCCTCAAGCCAAACCCACATCTCCCCCATGACAAGGTTAAGAATCTTTTAATCTGCCACCCCAGAGGCCCGGTCATGTGACCATCAAGTCAACGCTTATGTGTGCACTGGGTTCCAGGAGTTGTCTGTTGTCTGCGGCTCGCTGTGTCTGGATGTGTGAATGGTGCGTCAGTACTGATTGGAGTAATTAAGAAATGGCCAGGCCTGTCCCAGGTAACCGTGGAATGAGTTAGGGGACAATGACACCCCTTGTTAGCAGGCTTTAATTTCCTGCCCTTGCCATTAATCACTGGCTTTGGATCTTAGCATTCATTAGCAAAAGGCAATCAGAAGGGGGACAAGCATGTGGACAAACCTAAAGGTGTTGTTTGCTTGTTATTTAAAGCATCGAGGTTGCCCCAGTCTTACCTTGAAAGTCCAAAGTTAACTTGAGCGTAGGTCTATGTTTAATACAATTGTATGCTAGCACATACCATTGAAATATAAAGTGATGTTTATTTATATTATATAGTGGCTCGTTTGATTTATATATTGTCCCATCGGCATTCAGGAAAACAATTCTCAGATTGAAGCAGGAACGTACATGGCAATTTTGCGCTGCAGTATGTCTGAAATAGCCACTCTTCAAGAAAGGAAGACACTAATTGCATGTCTCTTTTGCGAAAAGAACACAGTAATGGACGGCTACAATACATTACAATTCTCCTGCTGGCCCACTCAACATGATGGAGCTTTTCTGTATATGTCCAACCCTTAGCATGTTAAATCAGCGGGCCTGCTTATCAACATTAGTCATTAATCGCAGAGCAGGAGACATTCGTTGTTCTGTTCGAGATTACAGTCGGCCTGTTTAGAGTGGAAAAAGACCAGGTAAATGCCAGCGCGGAGGAATATTGATGAACAGACGGCCGCCACATATAGACACGGCATTAGGAAGCCATCACTTCCACTACCTCTACTTGCACTGTTGCATATTATGCTAGAAGGAAGGAAAAGTGTGGTCTTCACTCCAAGTAATCCAATGTAAATCACTGGTGCTTCATCTTTCTTTTATGAGTGGCTGTGAATCCTTAATTCTCCCACCTGCCCTATTTTCTGTACATTGTCGATACTGTGTGAGCCCTGGCTCGCTGACTCAGTAGTGTAGAGAGCCTCATAAATGTCCGGCCAGTGTGTGTACAAACAAATGGCTTTGCTTAGTTTTGTTGTTGTGGTTTTTGGGGGTTGTGTTGTAAGAGATACGACATGCAAAGGACTGTAAACAAACCAGGTATCTCACATTTAGGTTGTATATTCAGTGTGCGATATACAACTACAAAGTGAAGATAATAATCACATGTGACTTGAGGGGTATTCCATCAACCAAGCTAAACGCAAAGCCGGGCTTATTTCGCTTAGCATCACATCGCGATCACGAGTTGCGTTCCATTAACGTGACTTAAGGGAAATTCCGCTAAGTAACCATGGCAACTTATCCGACTAAACTAACCTGGTCGGGAGCAGGTTAACTGTCAGGCTAACTTGAGCGGTGTTTCAGAGAAGTCCATCTGTCAGCAACAAGTGTACCATCAGAAGGTTCCGCCAAGCCTAGTCCTCACGATTTTGTCATAAATGTACATATATGAAGAACAAACAGCGTATATTTTAACTTAAGGGTCTAAGATTAAATGATGCAAACAAAATAATTTAATGAATTGCTATCTATTGTTATTGTGGATATTTTCTCTCAAGATAAAACACATCTTTATACAAAGCTATGTATTTGTATAAAAATATATTATATATATTATATATGCAGGGCTTAGACCAGCCATCTCCACACACAATCAGAGAGAGATCTCCTGCATGCCAACATTGAGGACCATCGTCATGTATCTCTGTCAGCAAACTTTACAATAAACCAGTTCCCAACATCAGCATGGACCTTAGAACGAACGTATTCAACAATCGTTTTCAAACATTTGGTAACGTCATAGCATCCATTCGTATAGGAGTGTGTGACTGTGCCTGTGTATGTAACACATACATTTGCTGTACAAATAGTATATAATAAATAATTTCCAGACCTTGTCGGAATATGAAAATCCAAATGAATTCATGAACCACTTTTGAGGTTTACCCCTTTTTGGAAGAAACAAAGTTGCCCTGCTTATCGGGATAACATTGGAAATGACAACAGTTTGAGAAGGGGGCAGCCAGCAGAGCGAGGGAACAACAAGATTTGAAGGGAACAAGCGGACTGCCGGTTCAATATATTGGGTGAACGGTGTCATCATTCAGCCGCCACAATGAGGCTCCTGAGCAGCACGGCCCACTCCTACAACCACGCTGAATAAACACAAGGGCTCAATAATGGGATGTCAGGTTGTTTGATCGACAAACGTGTGTGAACACAAACGGGGGTAAACACAAAAACATCAATAAATACTGGGGCTCAAGTGAGAAAAGCCCTCCTTTCGTTATATTCCGAAACCCAGGTCTCTTTTTTTCCAAACTCCACAAAGTCATCCGACTGAGCAACAGGAAAAACACAGAGCAGAACCGCTCAGGGAGGGCACCCTTCTTTCTGGTGAATCACAACATAATTGCCACCGCTGTTTACGATTGGTTCGAATTGGTGCCAGAATAATTAGCCAATTTGAACCAATCAGAAACCGAGATGTCAATAACGTTGCAGTAATTGAGATGCGATACCAGCTCCACAGGAAGGCACTGCAGGTCCAGACTTCAAACACTAACACTATTTAGTAGAATATTAGAAAATATAAATTATATTCATATATACATGCCTGACATGTGCAGAATGTACAATTCATCTCTCAATGTATGCTGAGGTACAGATCTCCTCCACTCTCATTATTGGGTTCACTGACCGCAGATTAAGCCTGTCCACGCAAGAGGAACCAGACCGCTATACCTTAAAGAAATACATACATAATACATACATACACAAATAAGTGATAGGATGAGCAGAAATGCAGTCTTATGCAACCTCCAGTCAAAGTACAGATGTCGGCTCCTCTTGTTTCAATAGCAAATAACAACAAGATAAAGACATATGCAGTGGCTGAGCAGAGAGCCAGTGCCCCCCTTAAACATAATTATGGCTGAAAGAAGGTCATGGTTAGTGGGAACCAGTAGAAAGACAAAAGTCAGCATGTGTGTTTATTTAGCAAACACAAATCAACACAAATAATCAATGGAAAATTACAATGGAAAACATTTGATGGAATGCACAAAGCGACACTTGAAATAATAACAAGCCATAATACTATATTTACCAAACAACGATTGCAATATATTTATCATCTAATCTATTAGCAATCATCTATTATTTGATGCGTTAAAGTAAATTTGTCCATTTCAAGAATAAAATGCCACACACCACATGCAGTACCCTTATTACACGTACCATCAGTGATGCTGGTGTAGCACCAGTGATACTGGTGTACCACCACAGGTTAAAAAACACTGGCATCGATAGTTGAAGGGTCACCCTGTCGGCAGAAAAAGGCAGAAATTGAGTTACTAATAAATGCATTAGTTACTAATACATTTATGACCGAGTAGCCCGTGTCTGTCCACCCAGCGAAACCCTGCTAGTAAATATCAACCTCCATTTGAAACAGTCTTCGCAGTTAGGATTTATGCTTGATTACAAGCAGATTGTTGTTTTTCTGTTTGCTGTTTTCCTCATCAACAATGGTTTATTTCAAGGCAATCTAAGCAATAATGGTACTGAGAACATAGTGAATAGCTGATTAGACTCAAAGCAATGCTAGCAGGGAAGACCCTTTGAGAAATGCATAGCAATTACAACACCCAATTACCTTGTAAACAGCTAATAGCACAAAAATGATATATTGTACTTCTCATTTCCTGCCATATTGTCCCTGTGAGAGGCTATAGAACCATAGTCTGTTCAGGCATGAATGAGTCATTGATGTGACTGATAGGATGTTTACCTATAGGTCGATACAATGGCAATTTCGCCAATGAACATTTTATGAAATATTACAGTGTGACTAGACGAGATTATGTTGCTTTTGAGAAATATATGCAATACAAGCAATTGTCAAAGCTCAACGCTCATTATTTCAATTAGTTATTGTAATTAATTCAATCAATTATTTGAATCAATTCATGCATTTCAAGCCAGATGCATCAACACATTTCTCAGAGTCACAAAAAGGCACACACTTCCAGTACACTCCCATTATAATAAGCAACAGTTCACAGAACATATGTCAGGCTGCTTACCAATTTCAAATGAGGCTCTTGAACCCACTCCGTCACGTGGTAGTGAAGATAAATGAGGCTCGCTCGTAAGCCTTCTCCCTCAGTCCTTCTGTTGCTGGCTTCCTTCCATGACTAGAATAATGACAGGGAAAAAGGGCTGCATGCAAAACATTGAAACTTTGATTGAAGTGCCGGCTCATTCCTAAATTCGCTCCCTACACTTGTGGTTATCAATTGAATTGTGAATTGTGGTTATGAATCGCTTCTACATACTTCTCCCATGAATTCAAAGTTGTCTGGAAATGGAAGAGGCGTATAAATATTATATTCCATCACCCAGAGAAACAAATGCTGGCCGAATTGGTAGATTATCGTCTCTCAACACAGACAAGAGGACCATACGAGTCCCTACTTTGTGTCCTCACTTTCTCTAAGGTCACTTGAGTCCTGTAGAAATCCTGAACAATCAATTTTATGAATCAATGCAAAGTGCCGGCCCCCCTCATAAGACCTGAGACCTCCACCCACATTCAAAACGTGGAACGATGTTTCATCAATGCGTGGTCCAAAACGCGTGGGAGCTCACGTGCCGATTAAGAGGAAAGAGGAGGTTCTGGGACCTCTGCCATATGGTACACACTCTGTGAGCGAGCCGTGCACTCTGGGATGCTTGCAGACTCCCCTAGACACCCACATATGCATTTCCATACCGAGCCCTGGTTCTGTATGATGTAATAAAACCAAAGCAAATGCAATGACTCAACAGTTGATTCTACTTTCTTTCTCCCTCGTCTCTCCCATCGCTCCATGACAGATGGGGGTATTACACAGAGCATCTAACGCTTCCCATTTGCCCCCCCCCCTCCCACAATTATTCACCCTCTGATTTTTACAGATGACCATGGAAAGAGCATTTTCCACAGCTTTGAAGTGTTGCGATCACACCGCCGTGCCCGGTGTTGGAAATACCGACACGATGCGCGCGCCATGTCACAGAGAGACACTTTTTTTTTTTTCTAAACTGTCACTTCGTTGGAGATTTAGGGAGGGACTTCCCCACTGCTGCCTCACCCTACCCAGGCAATTTCCTGTGGAAACAGGCGGTAGTAAATATAGATTATTTGCTGAGGCTGCAGCGCGTACGCCAACACGCTGCTTGGAACCAACCACATGTGATTTATTAAGGTGATCTTTTTTTTCACCCTGCCATTGAGATGTGAAACCTAGAACCATAAACTAGTCAATATTAAATGCCGCAAGCGCATGCAGCCATTTACATGAAAGACCATTTCATAATCTTAAATTGACCAATACGATATAATGAAAACGTAATTACTCCTCCCTCATATTTGCAGAAAACATGCTTCACATGCATACACAAATACACAGTTGTATGTAATAAAAAATATGTTTTGCTGGTACTTGGTGACATCATAAATTAAACGTGCACTATATGAAACTTTGGAACTGGAGTGTCTGAGCTGCACTACATCTGGAAATGATAGAAAGTGTAATAGAGAGTGAAAGAATTCCATTGTTGCAAATGGTTTAGTGAGCCCTGTTTAGTATGCTGCTTCACTTCTGACTTCTGTCAGAAGTGTCAGTTGTGTACAATTTTCTCATTAGCTATGTAGCTAATATCAAAATCATTACCACGTCTCCCAACCTCGGACATACCGGACCAAGTAAGCTCACGTATGTCCCCAAGCAGTGTGTCTCCAAATATAGTTCAAATCAACCCAACAATTAAAACCACAAAAAAACATTGTTAGTCCTGTCCTGCAGACAGTCATGTCCTGCAGACAGGACTAACAACGTCAACGTTTCCCCGGCGCTTTCCTTATTTAGCAGGCTGGATCAGCAGTCTGCAGCAAGGCACCGCGCATCTCAGAGACAGCGAACAGATGGCGCTTGACATAGGTCAACTGTGCTCAACAATCAATGAGCTCTCCAGCTGTGGCAGCCCTCTACGTCTGGCCTTTCATTATTCATACCAATGTCACTGGAATTGTAATGGAGTAGTGTAATTGTAATGGAGTAGTGTAATTGTAATGGAGTAGTGTAATTGTAATGGAGTAGTGTAATTGTAATGGAGTAGTGTAATTGCCGCAAATGATACCACACAGACGAGGTGGGCCAAGCTGCAACTATGGCTTTTTCTATTGCGTTTGATTAATCAAATTTTAATGAAATCCACGGAAAGGTAGTTGACGATGACAGAGGAATTAAATAGGAAATCGTAACCTTCTACTTCTTCTGGATAGATTATGAAGAAATGCAATGGTGAATTCTTCCCTATAGCATCACATTACCTTGAGTTGAATTCAAGGTCACAATGTTAACGTTTCCTTTGGTTTGGCACTGTCCTTTTAACACGTTTCTTAAATTTAGGCAGAACATCTTGTTTTTAATTGCTCCGTCTAGCTTTTGACCCAGCTTTTTTTCTTGCCAGGGCCTTGGGTAATAAAAGAAAATCAAAGTTTTACTATTATGTATTGCTTAATACAGGAAATGTCATGCAAAATAGGATACGACTACAACTGCACTATTGTGAAGCATGGGCAATGGCCCCTGCTTACCTTGAAGGTTTTTTATCACAAAGCTTTAATACACATGATCCATTCTTTTGGCAGATTGATCTTCAGCACATAATGAACAAATGGAGCAAATTAAATCTATGTGGTCTAATGCAGCATGTGGCTGCATTGAACCAGTGTGCTGCCTTCCACACGAGAACCATTCACTGTGAATATTTAAAAGAATCCACCACAAAGAATATTGTAATTTCATTGCCCTGCTAACCAAGTTAGGAAAAATATATTTGTCACTGTTTTAAATTTGCAGTCTCAGGACTTTTCTATTGATCTATATTCAATGAAAGTACATTTTAACATCTGAATCTCCACATCTCGATAATGGCCTATACTGCGGCTAAGAGACTGGTCTGCTTTTCTGTATATGGCTTTGAATGGGCAAGAGGCGGCTTCAATTGCAAGAGAGGCCAGGTCCACATGGCCATTGTTGGAAAACCCCATCTTACCAGGGCTGCATCTGAGTGCCATTTTGCCCCCCTACACAGATGTGGGGGAAAGCCTGAATCAGAGGAATGAAAAAGGTAACCTAAGGGACCGAAAATGAAGAGCAACATTTAATAATGCTGGCACCGCTTCTAGTGTTTCTGAAAAAAAAGTCCACCTATTGAAAAGGATTAAAATGTCTTTATGGACATCATTTTCTTTGGAGACAGGCAAGTTATGATGTCTAGTCTCAGAGTGCGGATGTTATTAGCCTATAAAAGGAATATACTTTTATGGTGCTTTTCTAGATCTGACACCCACTCACAGGACTTTAAAGTTAATACCAAAGATCCTTCCTGTTGCACACACATTGACACAGTGACAGGAAATTCCACCACACAAGGCCACTTCTTCCAAATCGGTTCATCAGTAGCGGTTAGTGCTAAGGGCATGTCTTGCTCAAGGAACCCTCAAAACTGTTCATGCTTATTCTTATGCTAGCAACGGCAATTACCTTCAAGGCATGCTAGCATTTATATTATGTACCACAGTATTTCCTTAGATACACCTAGGCCTATACAACATTCCAAGTTTCTATCTCCGTCACCCTATGAATTTAAATCACATATATGTTTTGGAACATGAAGGCTATTCCTCACATCGGAATAACACAGTGTAGATCTGCAAGCATTGCTAAAGGTAGACTTTAATAAGAAACCTAAATGTGACGCAAAGATATTCCTGTAATACGTCCTGTATAATTACTTCCGATACCATTCCATTGTTAGGCTACATCCATTCGTGTCAGGGATCTCATAAATATCCAGCCCATAATTCGGAACCATGGGTTATATATGGCGAGATCAGCGCGCAGCCCCCACTGATCAATGGAGCGTGCTGCTGTGCTATTCTCCCTCCATCCACCTCTTGCTGAGTGCTCATTACGAGGAGGCCTGAGGAGGCTCGTCCTGCATCAACACCCCCAGAGGTGGCAGCCAGTCCAATGTTCACTATTAGTTATAATGGCACACAAAAACTCTGTCACTCTGACACCTGCTATTGATCAGGTGGCAACCGCCTGTTTAAGCCCCTGACAGATTTCCTTCTGACAACCAGGCTCCAGGTTCACCGAAGGTTTAGCCGTCCTCTCTTTCTGCATCCGGGGAAATGACTCGATATTCACACCGGTGTAGAACCGCCTGGACAGCCTGCTTTTTCATCCCCCTGGCCTCCCCTGGTCTCGTGCTGTAAGGGACCTCCTGGGTCTACAGTGCATTTCCATCATGCAAAGTAATGACCGCTCGGCTCCATTGTAATTACCTGTTGTAATGCATGTTTGTGTGATCGGAATAAAGCACTACAAATTGCTGAAAAGGCGGATTCTGCCATTGCATGAAAAGTGTGGTGATTCATTATAATACATTTTTGACACCTCAGTCACTGCACCTGCGTACATCTGTGTCATGTGCATTCTGGCTCCATAATAAACGCACCTGGAGTGATTTGTTCTTTGCCGTCAACTGGAAAATCTGTTCTTTGTGTTTCCCTTCCGCTTGTAGTGGAAACTTGGAAGCAAATTGAAGGTGACACAGGTGTGTGCCGGTACAGTTAATCAGTCATTGTTAGACTATGGAATTAGCCTAATCACCATCCGAATTATGCTAAGTCCCTTCTTGAATACTCATGTAAAGCATTTCGGCCACTAGCAAGATTTTTCTCCAAGCAGAGTCCAAACTGTTAACCCATGATTGTAAAAAAAGGGGCCAATAATTGAAGAGACATAATTGGAGTGGAAAGAATATATCCCCCCAGAAGAAATACCACATTTCCAATCAGTAAAGTCAAGCTATCTGCTTTCAGGGCAGGGTGCCATTTAATGTGATCTGGTCCGAGTGGCAGCAGCAGAGATGTAGAGGCCAAAATATAGCGACTGATAAAACACAGTTTACCAGGGAGCAGAAATCAACACGCCTGGCCACAGAACCGACACTCTGTATGCCACAGCCACTCAGTGTAGAGGCATCTATTTGTCTAGCTCCCGTGATGGCGGGAGGTGGCAGCAAAAGTGGGGGAGAATTACAGCAGCGCACGAGCACAGTGGTGACAAGGGGTTCGTCGTCACCGCTACTGCTGCCTGCCGCTACAAATGCCATTTCATCAGCGGCAGAAGGTCAAACGTATCCGTCTCCCTTGTTGTTCAGATAAAGAACAAATGTGGGCCGGCGTAAAAGGTCATCAATTTTGGACAAAAGACAAACGTTGACAAAAGAAAAATAGGGAAAAACAACAGCAACATAACAACAAGTGCACCATTGTGCCACTTAGCTCTTGAAATATCGTCGGGAGGTGCATGGGTCGTTAACGGATTTATCAATCAGTGGCAGGGCGAATCAAAGTGGAACCTTGCTAACCTCATTAGCATGGTAAATGAACATAAACGGGTGGAGCAAGTTTATTCAAAATGTGCATGCGCATATTTAAAGGGCAAATTGAACAATTTTCACCCAAACACTCTCTCACACACTCTCACACACTCTCTCACACTCTCTCTCTCTCTCTCTCTCTCTCTCTCTCTCTCTCTCTCTCTCTCTCTCTCTCTCTCTCTCTCTCTCTCTCTCTCTCTCTCTCTCTCTCTCTCTCTCTCTCTCTCTCTCTCTCTCTCTCTCTCTCCCCCCTAAGTGAGCCTGACAAACAGCCCAGTGAGGGAGATAAGTCTCAGGTAAGGCCCATTGGAAACTAGCCCCCAACCGGCCTACATGAATAATACATAGAGGATGTATTAAGACATCAGTTAAGGATGCAGCTGTTGCCCACACAGACTCACCGGCTGCCTCTGAGAATCCATCCCTTTTGAACACAATATTAAATACAGCGATCAACCAATTATGAGTCATTACTCTTCTGTTTCTTTTTGCATGATTAGCCCTATTCCTGTTCAACTTTCATGTGCTAATTATATTAGCAATACTATTAGTCTTTCTTTTGCAGAGCAATTTTCTGTCATGAAGAGGGGAAATAGAACTGATATAAATCTATTTTTCTTTTTAAAGACAGGTGCAGCAGAGCAATAACAGGGGTGGAAGAGCTGCAGAATTACACAAACAGCACAACAAATGAGTCTGAAGAGGTTGAGGGCTGTAAGTATCCGGGTTGAAGATCTCAGCAAAGAGCCGCTGAATGAGTTTCTGAAAAAATAAAATTGATTTGGCAAGTCCTGACAGGCACAAACAACTGTGATGAGGCTAACCTTGCATTTCGCTATTAGCATGGTTTACATGGTGGATTGGAGAAAGTCCAGTACAGCCTTCTAAATAATGTAATTGTGTGAACATAGAAGATAGTTTCCATAGCCATGGTGAAGCTTGTTGGAACACAAAGCTCTTTCGAAGGTTTGAACAAAGGTTACACTTCCAGGCAGGTGTCTTTCACCTCTCAGCTGAAATAACCACATAATTGACGAAGTGGTGATAAACAATTCAGAGAAGGCTGCTCCTTGTGGTTTCTACTCTCATCTTTTTGAGAGGCAAGAGGAAGATCGAAAATATATAAAGGAGAAAATGGGAGAAATAAATAATAGAATTTCTCTCTCTTCTTTGGTAAAGATCGATTACTGAAATATTGATTTTAATTTTGATTGATTTCTTTATCAAGTCAAGGTACTATGTATTTTTTTCATGCTAATCTATTATTAGCCAAAACTAAATGATGATGTCCTATCTAACAATGAACAACCAGAATATTGACATTGTGTTGGTCCAATGATAATTGATAATTCATTTTTTGATCTCTTTTTTTTCTTAAATTCTCTCTGACTGTATTGTACGTGAGCGGGCAAAACTTCTGTGGAAGTGATCAAAAGAATGCTTACTACTATAGTCCTACAAAAGTATAGTCCTACAACATAGCAAATGTTATAGTTAAACAAATGCTTTATATTCAAATAGGAGTCGGTCAAGCAAGAAGTAAACAGACCAAATTATAATGAAACCTTAGAGAAAGCTTAGAGAACTAAGCGGTAAATAATGCCCTGCCGACCCCATTGCAGTTTTTGCCATACTAGCAAAAACATGGAATTAAAATGAGGCAAACCAGTTCCTTGCAGCTTCACGTGTAATCTGTCCAACATCCTTGTGGAGGAGAAGACTTCTGCAGCGCTCTGGGCTACAGACTCCTCAGACTCCATCATCTCTCATTATTTCAGTTGAACCCTCCAGTACCCTTCCTCTACTCTCCCGTGCATTATATTCTCAACTTAGTGCAGGCCGTACAGATGTTCATGTCATCATTAGGCTACTGGATGGTATGATCATATGAATGCTAATTATGTAAAAGCAAAGTAGTCTGCTTCATAGAATATTTTGTCAAGAACATGGACTTGTTTTATTTATTCTATGAATAAATGCTCAACTTACCAAACATATATTTTCTCCCCAATTCCTAAACACGTGTGTTTAAGTGTTTTATCCCATGAAAATACCTTTGAAAACCCCTAAGGTTACCTTAGAATGAGCGTTTATATCTACATAGGGAGCAGGTCCTCTCCCACGGAGCCAGCCATGTTGCACCTCCATGTTTCTACAGCAGCCCAGAGCGTGAAAACAGTGCTAGCTAACGTTACCAATAAAACGGTACCCCAATGCAGAACAATTAACAATCCCAATCGCAGTCCTACTCGTAAGCTATGATCTATAGTTTTCCAAACTAAATAACAAAGTACAACTTATATATCACTCAAGGAACCTCATCACTTGACACACATTCTAAGCCAATGGGACTAGATTAAAGACATGTGTGCATGTAAAAAAATAAAAACCATTTCCTGGTCGTATGTCAGGGCTGTGATCCTTAGATAATCCTGGTGCTTGTCTTAAATACTGGGACAGACTATTGTTTTCTGAACCGGAGGGTTCCAGCTCTGTTTCCCATGGCTGGAGAGGTCTGTTGAGTGTCATGTGTCGTGTATATCCTTCAAGTCAGTGGTGCGGTACCTGTAATCTAGCCACCTATTAATCCTGTAGGCCTCTTCCGTGCCCACTTCTTAGTGTTCTGCTCTTTGTGCTGAGTGCCTCTTTGCTTACAGGTGTCTCTTGTCTCTGCAAAGCCTTTTGCAGCCCTTTACTTGAATTATACCGGCTGCCAATGCAGCTCTCCTTTGTGCAAGGTGAGCAATGTCAAAGAGGAGAAAGCCCTCATGGCATAGTCATTTCACGAATCTATTTATTTCTGGAAACGAAATGACTCACCCATAATGTAGATGGTACCCCCTCCCTGCCCCAGTACTTGGGATCTTCTCACATTCTTCCATCTCGTCTTATTCTTCTGTCCTTATTATCTTCTTTACCTTCTTTTTATTTACTCCATTTCCAATTTAAAAGGAAATCCAAATCCTCAAACCTGATGAAAAAGGTTGTAAGTGGGTGACATGGAAGTAATGTGGATTGATCCTGGTTCAGATCTCGACTCAAATCTCAAAGTTTGAAAAGCTGAATCGCCAAAGCTCTTAAGTAAACAATGGTCTGCTACGAGTGTGACATAAGCAGTAGGGACAAACTCCAACAAGGGAGTTTGACTTTAACTTACCATGTTCTTGCTCCACCTACTGCAGTTTGTCATACATCTTCTTCTTTGCCTCAGTATCAATGTCCTTGTGTTTGTTTTAAGGTCTCCATCTCCTCTTCCGGTGCCTGTTTCTGTGTGTGTTTACCTGACCTGTGTGGCACAGGACAGCACTGGATCGTCACGTGGCTACAGAACATGTGGCGCCCACAAGACATCCAACACCCAGTGCTACTGGACAGAGGTCACAGATCAGCACCCTGGACAGCTCCTCTGTCTAGGCCAGCGGTTCTCAAACTATGGTACGCGTACCACTGGTGGTACGTGATGCGCTATTAAGTGGTAAAAAAAAGAGTTTCCAAAAAATCATTCATTACTACATACATACTAGGGCTGGGCGGTATATCGATATTTGAAATATATCTATATTTTTTCAAACGAGATATGGAACGAGACGCTATCGTCAACATCGATATAGTTAATTTGCGTTGAAATTACAGCACATATGAAAGCGCATACACCCATATGAAAAGGGTGAAAAATAATGTACTGTGTCGGACACGGGTGTGGGTCGGGTCGGACGTAGAGGACCCAGTGATGAGGCTCCGCAGTATCGGGACGAAGTTTCTGCTGACATTGATTACAAAACACCTAAAGATGACTCTTCTGGTGCGTATCGTGGTGGGGAGAGCACGGTCGTTCATTTCCCAATATTGCTCAGATTGACAGATTCATCCTCGCCATCCCTGCTCAGTGCATCCAGCGCAGCAAGGGAGCGAGACTTCTCCGGTGCTGGATCTGATATTCAGGAGCGGAGGAGTCAACTAAAACCGTCCACAGTGGATGATGTGCTTTTTTGCGCAGTAATCTAAAGCACCACGCCAAACACCAGATAGTGTATTTCCCCGGCGTTCCATCTAATGTGTCTAACTTTCCTTCGGGTGCGGGTCCGGCGTTGGTATCAATTTATAGCGGGTCTGTTCAGGTGCGGAATGTAATTCGCGCTACTGTCGGAACACAGTATAGGCTACGGTCGGATGCGGTTCTAAGTATTGCGCGTTTGGGCGGTTGCGGGTTTGCAAAATAAGACCCGTACCGGACTCTGCTCTGCTCACCTCTCTCCGTCCCGCTCTGCCTCTGCCTCACACACACTCTGCCCCGGCCCCGCTCTTCCACTCACGTCACTTTTTAAAATCCCCTTCAGAGCAAAAAATGTCCATCAAACGCATTTGCCACATCTTGCTCCTGTTTTTGACTGACTCCTTTTAAAATGTTTAGCTACCCTGGCCTACACCCAAATTTAGGGTTTAGTTTGCAATCAGCAAGGCAGGTTAACGAGTACCTACAGCGATGTAGAATGACGAGTTGGAGCGCGGCAACGGCAACGATGTTATTGCGTCAACAAATATCGACTTTTGGTCCATATCGCCCAGTCCTAATACATACATACATACATACATACATACAACAAAACATAATAATATCAAAATACTAGGACGAATGGAAATACGTTAACCAAGAGATCATTAAAAATGGAGTTTAAAATAAGTTTTGCCTTTCCTGTAATATTTTTGTTTCAATATCAGCTGACCACATCACATCAGTGTGAGAAAGTCTTGTCTTCACTTTCCATCATAAAAACAAAATTCAGAAGCAGGATTGATGCTGAGCCACACCTGAGACTGAAGCTGACCTCAGTGTATCCAGACATCGCAGGACTGTGTTTGCAGAGGCAGGCGCGCCCGTCTCATGAGGCTTATGGAAGTTCAGTTATCAGCGGGCTGGCCAACTTTCAATATTATTTGTATTTAGCCTTACATTTTCAAACAGGTTGTTGGTACACAGTTGTTATTCTTAATGTTCTCACTTGTTGTGTGCGTCTGTGTCTGTTCTAGTGCTACCACTTTGTACAGCTGACCACAGTTGACAATAAATAATATATTATAAATGTGCCTCCGGTGTGAACTGTGTGTAGCAGAATAGGGCCGCAGGCCTACGCTACTGTAGTTTGTTAGATTTTATAACATTGTTCCTAATGATGGTACTTGGGGAGACAAATATTTTCTTGTCTAGGCAGAGCTGCTCTGTATTTCTGGGGAACCGAACCCCTTTCTTATTGTCCCCCCTCTGCTCTTCAAGAGCTGCCGAGCGATTACTTTATCCTCATAACACTTTCAATACTCCAATAGCTTATCTTTTAAATTCTTTCCTCATTGTCCTCGCAGGGGGAAATGTGCTGCAGCAATTATTCATCATGCAACACATGAGACGGCACAAAGGAATAAACAACATTATGAATTAAACAAGATCCATGATGGGTTTAGTCTGGAGCACGGAGCTGGCCGAGGGCACACACTTCCTTCCTCTCCTCCCCACGAGAGAGGGGTGAGGCGTGGGTAAAGCGTGTGGCTGGGGGGTCATGAACTATGGGGAGTTCTTTGCACGTGTTGGCTGTGTCAATGAGGGCTGGCAGGTTGTAAACCTGTCATTCTATATTTTGGTCTGCTGTTTGTAACCCAAATCTTCAATGAAGGGATAGGGGCTGGAGTGAATGGATTGTGTGTTAATACAGCCATAAATATTAATATCTCATCTACAGACGAATAGTCGACGGGAAAAGGTCAAGGACGACAGGAAAACACAGCATGACGACTTGCTACATTTGTTAGCTAACAATATAGATAAACTCAAAGTCTTGGTTGTTAAAATCCAAATTGGTCTGGAGTGGGGCATGGCTGGAGTTGATTGACAGGATTCAGGAATGTGACGACAGCAAAGGATCTTTTAGGCAGTTCAAAAATAGGAATTAATGCTTTGGTTAAATGTTTCCTCACAACGTTGCAGTGAGTGACTAGTTCCATCAGTGGATGCCCCGAGGTGACACCATCTTGTGAGAATGACAAGAATTCTGATTACACATTGATACAAACAGTGTGTTGGAGAGGGAAGAAATGCTAGTTGTCCAATTATGTTGGGTATGATCACACAGAATAATAAGTTGAAAATTTTGTTTGTGTAACTTGAAAAGGTGTCATGTGTGTCAGTCTGCCGAACAAATATATTTACTTTTTTTTTTGTTGGGATCATAGCTATTGCAATTGTGTCCACATTTTGATTGAATCTGCTTTTACTGTGCCGTTGGCTTAGCATTGCAAACAAACACTATTTTTCAACACAAGTCTACCATTGCTTGTGAAACAGAAAAACTATTATTAGGCCTTATTCATGATCCTGCCGACTTAATGCCTCTGACATATGGCCACGCCAGGTGTTTGTCAACGAAAGATCTAATGAACCACAACAAACAATTTAACAATAAATCCTACAACCAAAGCACTCCTTTCATCATTTTCCCCACAAAATGTAGTACATTTACATTTTGCGACTTACAGCAAGTACATTCGTCAGAAGGAAGAAACAACAATACACTGCTGTCAGTACAGTATGGACGGTCATCACAGAACAAGTGGGTTCACCCATTCACAGAATACAACAAAGATAGCTAGGACAGGATGCTAGTAATAAGTGCCAGGACATAGAACATACAATAAGTGCGTACATGAAGTGCCAGGACGTACAATCATACAATAAGTGCGTAAGAGGGTTGTTGGTTTTAGAAAGGGGTGGTGGGGGGTAAGGAAGGGGACTAGGTAATAAAAAAAAAATATATATATATATATATATATTATATATTATATATTATCTTATTGTTCTGACCGATTATTAACCTACGGTGTCATTTGACCACATTAACTAAGAATTGCCCAAAAAAACGTGGTCAGCTCATTGACTGCAACAATGCGTGATGTTGCTTAGAGGCCATTGAATTTTAAACATTGCCCTAATTCACAGATTCTCTCTCTCTCTCTCTCTCTCTCTCTCTCTCTTACTGACTCTCTCTCTCTCTCTCTCTCTCTCTCTCTCTCTCTCTCTCTCTCTCTCTCTCTCTCTCTCTCTCTCTCTCTCTCTCTCTCTCTCTCTCTCTCTCTCTCTCTCTCTCTCTCTCTCTCTCTCTCTCTCTCTCTCTCTCTCTCTCTCTCTCTCTCTCTGCCCTGTGACTACCTAAGCTGTATTATGCATCAGTTCCACAGTGGGCTGTCTCCTCATTTATTCCCCTCTACAGTATCACGTCCCACCCAGTAAGTACACTCTTCATGACAGACACATTACCGCCTTTACACGACGCACCAAACAACCGTCGGTGGGACGGAAACGGACTTTGACAAAACATTGCGGCGGGTTCCTATTAGTGTGTCCTTGTGGGGGAATGGTTTTGTGTGAGGGGGCCACAGTGAAGGGGACGGGGGGGCCACAGCGAAGGGGACGGGAGGGGGCCCCGTGTCTCCCTCACCGTTGGTTTCGTGTGAGGGGGCCACAGTGAAGGGGACGGGGGCCCCGTGTCTCCCTCACCGTTCTCGCCGGCGGCTAAAGGTTGCAACGGTCCTGGACCGGAGACGCTTACAAGCATCTATATTTAAACGGCACAAGGTAAATATTTAGTGGCTGCTGTAACAGTGCCGAGCGCACACACACACACACACACACACACACACACACACACACACACACACACACACACACACACACACACACACACACACACACACACACACACACACACAGGCACACAGGCACCAGTAGCCTACTTAAAAATATATATAAAAAAGACACCTGAGCTGTTGTAATGAAGCCCTGGGAAAGTTTTTCTGAGATGTGCCAGCCCTCCTCCCCGCGGCCAACACCCACACACACATACACACGCACACACGCAAAACCCCCCACACACGCAAACATAGACACACGCAAACACAAACACAAACACACACGCCCACATACACACACACACACATTCAAAACCCCCCACACACACAAACATACACACGCAAATACAAACACAAACACACACACACACACAAGCTTCAATAAAAGGAACACATTATACCCCCGCTACACTTCATTGAGCAGAGGTAGACACAGGACTTCCATACACTAATATTTGGTGTCAGGGGACAGATCTGTTCGGAAATCCATCCCAAAGGCATCCAAAAATAACAACACTTATTTATAATCCCACGTGGTGTTTTCTCATGTACATTACGCTGGATGTGCTAGGCCAAGCGATGCTTGGGCTGTATGTAGGAAAAAGTCTTCAGTGCAAGAGGGAGTGGGCTGGGACCTCTGATTGGACTGACCTAAAAACCATGCTTTGAACTAAACCACAAGTCATTAATTTACTATGCATGGAACGTTTTCGCAGGAAGCAACACCGTATGCCGATCCAACAGGCCAGAAGCAATTCATCTCTGTTGTTTTAACGGTTGGTGTGTGGTTTACACCTCCCAGCATCCATCTTAAGGAAGCCAGCTTTTCCTTCAGTCCCATCTATGTCTTCAGTGTTTGTTTGTTTTTATCCTTTCCGTATGGATGGATGGAACAGTACCAAAAAATGGAATGGAATGGCGATGACTTGCAGGAGACGAAAGCGAAGCCCCAGGGGTGACCTCCACAGCCACAGACACTACAACAGGAATCCGGGCCATCTCGGTTTGACAGAAGGTGAAAAGCTTCATTTGGAACTTCGACAAATGTATATTATGTGGTTGCAAATAATTAGCATTCCCAGCTTGAGGTGATACCGCAATACTCAAATAGTTGCATGTTAGAATGTTTTAATTGCTAAAAAGTCGAATAAAGTAAATTGAGAATTCACCAAGAAAGTGACCATGGAATATTTCTCAAATGCTTTTCCAAACCAAATCCAAGACCAGTTCAAAAGGCCTTTAATAATGAACTCAAGGAGTGTCGAAGCAGGACTTGTGGGCCCACGCAACCTTCGGAAAGGTGAGTCAACCGCAGGGGATAATACGATGTGCTGCGCCTTCGTCAGGTGGAGAGAAGGGGGGCGAAAGAAAGGATACTATTGCTTCCCGGGCCAGCCCTGTTGAGGCTAAACGGGAATAGATGGGTCCTCCGCACACACCTGCCTTCACAGAGCCGGTGCAAGCTCCCAAGTTTCCTGACGAAGGTTCCCGCAAGCTGGCAGAACTGCAGCAGTACTTTGACAGGGAGAATATAGGGCTGCTTTGAAGTCAGGGGGAGAAAGTGAGGAGAAAGCGTCTGGCAGCTCGTCTCCTGATAGCAACGCATGTGAAGGGGGAGCGTTCCCACAGAAAGGCTTGTATAGTAATACGCCACAGCCGCGTGCTCTCTGAAACGTGTACATTCAGACCCATGCAGAAGCATGCCTTCTGGTGTTGGTGTGAGTATGCCTCTCCACCAGCTTCCGATTGCTTTGTGAGGGGGGATCCGGTCAGGATGGTCTGGAGCAGAACAAGAGCCTTCTTCAAACAAGAGAAGAAGAGGATCTGAATCTGAATTTCTGATGGCTCCGACAGACTAGACTGGTGAAGGCTGGTTGCTATCCTTTGTTCGGATTCACTGAGGTGGCAGTTTGGTTCTCGTTTGGTTTGGGGTTCTTTGAGATAAGAGCTGATTATAGACATTATTGTTTTGTGAAAGAAAACTGTAATCAAAGAATGTCAGAGTGAAATTGAACTTACAATTTTTCCTAACATTAATTATAACTCTAAAGGAAAACACAGCTCAAAACCCATAATTAAGTCATCAAGCTTGTTGAAGAGAGTGCAATAAAATTGCTCTTTATGGGAGAGCGTCTGCCTCTTTAAACACCAGGGCCAAAGCAGGGGTGACAGGTTTTGACGTAGGACATTACTTGAATCAAATGACCTGTGTTTGTTGTTTGTTTACGTTACATTTCATTTGTGAAAGACCCCCCCCCCTCCAGCTCAGCATGTCTCTTTCCCAGACATGTGTGAAGACCTCAGATACATTACACATTATCCACACCATTATGGATAAATATTGGATCAACTCATACAATTGGTACACACTCCATTGCTAGGTTGACTGTGGAGTCCGTAGTGATTCATATAGCTCCTCTGCCCCAAACCTGTGTTTAACCTAGATTGTACATGTCACACTTAGTCCACCTCATGAATATCAACTATCTGCTGAAACCGCCCACACCAAAAAAGGCTCAGATCTGTTAGAGATGAAGCTTTTTAAAAAGCGTAGCCAAACGTCTGAAGGTTTTTAGATATATGATCAAACATTTCAACCATGATGACATTGATTCAGCCCGTCTTTAGAAATGCGAGGCAGAAGGTACTGTAATGTACTTGATCGACTCAAAGGTCTCTTGTGAATCAGTTAGCAGTTGACTGATGCAGAAGGTGAAACATCCTAAGGTAAATGTTCAATCAAGGACTGCTGGTCCTGAGGCAAGCCACCCTTTGCGCTGCTGTTGCTGTTTACTAAAACGATACTGTGCCATCTAGTGGAGGAACTGATAACAAGACATGGCAACAAACAAGAGAGAAACATCAGAGTAAACAAAGGGCTAACTCTAACACGTACCGAAGCTTTGCATTAACTTATTCACCATTGTTTAACACATAAATGTTACTTCTGTATATACAAATCCATATCCCCTAAAACACATAGATTCAGCATAATATGGTGGTTAAGATACTGAATGTGCTCGTAACTTATACATTTGTTTCAGCCAAAATTCTGACCAGTGACATCCGGTGTGTACACCTAGTCTTACAACCCCCTATCATATACTTTATATTCATTCATTTTCAATCATACACTGTGTAGGACTTGCCCAAAACAGGATAAATCTGGTGGTTCCAATGCACCAATGTTTAAAATATCAATCAGATATCTACGCCGGAAAAGACTTTGAGCAAAGCTTAGTCCTGTGTCATTGTCATTGCCTAGTATCTCTGAATCTTACCCTTGTAGCTTGCCCAAAAGTGTGGCTTTAAATCCCTATCCCCCATGTGTAAATGTGTCAAAGATTCAATTGTACTAGAGGGCTGCTGGGAAGGGCATTCCCTGCAAGGTGGCCGGAGAGACCGTCTCACTGAATTCAAAATGTTAATTCAAACAACTTAATCCGATCATAAGCAAGTAATATGGCTGTCCCGGTAAAGAAAGATAAATAAACTACTAATTGTTCATCAGCATAATGGCTAGGCACATATTCAATATAATAGTTTATTAACTTAGAGTCAAACTATGTTGTCATGAAATAGTGATATGCACTTATGATGCAACCCAGTTTAAGGTTAAATCAATGATGATGAAAATACATGCCCTATAGCTTTCATCAAAGACAAAGGCAAAGCTATTCATAAGCATTGTGTGATGTTTATTGATTTCATGTAAAACTAAAACATGATTATTATGGTATAATACTCTTTGAGTGGCTGTAAGCCTATCATCTGGGACAAAGCCTGCATCTATTTTCCCTGCTGTTATTAGTTGCAGTAAAGTCATTCAATTTCTGAAATATGTTACATTGCTCCAGCTCAGGGAGATAAATAGCGCACCCCTTCATCTGTTTGGCCATCGCCCACATTAATAACCACCTGGCATAAACTGTCTCCCCCTTTTCTAATTATGTGAAACAATGATGTCTAACGCAAAAATCAAACTCCTTGTCACATCCAAGATGAAAAATAAAAAACTGATGGGGGCTGATATTGGCTGGCTCTACCCAGCCAGCCTGAACCCTTCACTATTCCTTTCATAATCCTCCACAGTGAAAAGTGCGTGGTGGAGGACAAAGCCAGCAGCAGACACACCAGGGAAACACAGACAGTGACAAACTTTAGCTGAAGCCGGAGTGGGCCCCAAGAGGACTCCACGGCGCGTCCAATTAGCAATGATGGCCCGAGGCTAATGGAAATGTAGATAAGGTCATCGGGACGAATCTAGAGGTAGAGCAAGGAACAAGGAAATGGCAGCAGATTGAGACTGGGTGGAGTTAAGATGTTATCTGTCATGGCGGTGGCTTGGCCAGTTGAACATCCACTTCTTGCTGACCAAGCTCCAACACGGCACTCACAGGCGGAGGGGAAAGAGGGGCATAATTAGGTCATGTATAAAAAAAGACTGATTTAAATGCCCCCCCCCCGTTAAGAGCAATTCAAAAACAGAATGTCAGCAAGGTTCTTTGTAGCCTCCTTTTCCGGTTTCCGCTCGCTGCCGTGTTCCACCTGCAGCATTTGTGAATCCATTCAGTGCGCCTCATCTTTTTACAACATACAGAATATAAGTGGAGGGTTCATCGCTGCGCGTCTACTGTGGTATTCACAGGGAAAACGTTGGCTCTTAGTCGTCTGTGTTTGGTCGAGAGAGAGAGAGAGAGAGAGAGAGAGAGAGAGAGAGAGAGAGCCTCGCGTACGCCGCGTTAATTCCATTTTAATTGCATCGACGGCTGTCGACCGGGGACACTGCGTGACTTGTCTGTCAGCTCGTTACGACTGGGGGTGGAGAGGGTATTCATCTCCGCTGTGCAGAGACGGCACTGGAGTGGACGGGGCTGCCGGGTGGCCCTAGCTGTGAATGTGAGCTTCTCTGCCAGCCTCAAGTCTTCTCCACGACCCAAGATGTTTTGTGAGGCGTGTGTGTCAGGCATTGACTGCTCCTGAGTGTCTGTGTGTCATTTCATCTGCTGGCACTAGGTAAGTGGAGTGGGTTAATGAAGACGAGTCGAGAGACAAAACAAACATCCCTTTGAGCTGTGCTCACCCACCCTCATGTCACGTGTGCGCCAACGTTTCTCTAACATGTTGGACACAGACGCTGCCATTAGTAGCTAGACCTTCAGTAGGCTGGTGCACCGCTCATTTGGCCTTCAGGAAAGCAATTATTAATCTGGGAATAAATTATAGAACTCTACATAAACCTGGGCTCGAATCCTGCCCGTGGTCATTTGCTGCATGCTCTGTCTCCCATACCTTCCTCTCCATCTCTCTCTACAATAAAGCATACAAAATACAAAAATGTATCTTTACAAGTACTGAATAAATTGTGTCCGAAAGTAGAAATAGGCAGTTCGGGTTCAGCTCTTTCTTGATAAAGTTGAGCTATAGCGACCTTGCAATGAAAACTGGCAGTTACGTCTATGGATTGAATGCTTCAAGTGTCCGTCCATGTGTGGAATAACTGCAGCCAATGTATAGAGATAACATTGTACAACAGCTGCTCCTCAGTTTGTATCAGGGTTCCTAATCTGCAGCAGGACAACATTTCTGCCGCCATCACAAATGTCCACACAGGCTGCCACTAAACGGGATGGACTTCCTGGGATCAGCAGCAGACCACAACATGGTCTGTGGCAATCAAAATGGGAAATGGGACTAAGTAGAGGAGTCTAAAAGGGCATTGGGATGTTATTTAGCTCTTTGTGGCTGTGGCCCATCCTTTCACAATTTCTGGGCATTTGTTCCTTACTCATAGCATCACAACAAGCCATTCATTACATTTTTGTTGCAGTTCCCACCATGTATTGGAATGAAAGGTTGAGGCAAAGAACAAAATAAACCTTGCATATGCATGGTGCCAATGGTGCTTGCACACTGCTCCAACCAACTCCAAAACCCTGCAGAGAAATGGCCAACGAGTCAGCACATTCTCCAATAAGAAACGTGCAAACTTGGCACAGTCTGGTGTTGTGTTTGTTGGACAGCTTTACCATGGGATGTTTCAAAACATAGGTAGGCTCTTGATTTAGCCATTCCAAAACGCCAGTCTAGCTAATCAGTAACATCAACACACTGCAGTCACATACACACTTGTGTAACTTATAAACTAGCTATTCCTGTAATGTAATTAGCTCATTCGACTGAAACTGATTTTAGAAGATTGGGATTTAATTGAATGGATTTTACCTGCTTGGTCATCATATTCTTGAAGATAATTTATGTGGTTTATGGACAGTAAAATTAAAAACCTTTTCAGGGTAGAATATTTCAATATAATTGTATCCATTCCTTATAATTCCTAGTCTATGGGATCCACTTTGTTCGTTTAATTAAGAAACGCAAATGAAGAATGCCTAGATGTGCTCAGAGACCAGTTAAACTGTTATTAGGAGAACCGAGCATCTCATCATGGTAATCAAACAATGCAGATTATGCATTGTTTTAAATTCCAACCGCTAATTCCAACAGCTCATTACCCAGATTTTAACTTTTTAGAGATAAGATAAGATAAAAACTGCTTATCATTTGTGTGAGAGGCACGATAAATGCAGTGTGCTTAAAAATAAATACCTGCACTATACGATCCCCGGCAGTCCCCGGCTACCTCAGAATCAAAGAACATAAAAGAGCGCCGATAGTTGGTCGATATTTATCTTGAGCGGATCTTAGCCTATGTCTGAGCTGCATTTAAATTGGCATCTGTACAACTTCTCGATCTCGGAACCCGGTTGCCAGGCAACGTGGAGCCGGGCTAGTTTATAATGCTCTGGTTATAGAACTCATATATTCCCTCTCGGCTCTGACAACTCGTTTGAGATACGGAGTGGCAGTGGCTCTCTGCTGACCTACGCAGAGTTGCTCCGCAAAATTGAAATCCTTCTCTGCGGTTTACTGCCGATAACAATGGTGCGGGCCAGCAGGTTCCAAAGACTCTCTTTGCAATTCATCTGCCTGCCCAAACATATAAACACACACACACACACACACACACACACACACACACACACACACACACACACACACACACACACACACACACACACACACACACACACACACACACACACACACACACACACACGGAGACACCCGCAGTGTATAATGTCGGTTGTAATTGTATACATAATGGACAAAAGAGGAGAGTGGGTTTAAAACATGGCTGACAAGAGTCAATAAAAGCTAAAGCAGAATTTCCCAAGTGGGTAAGTGTTACAAAGTATTCAAAGCTTCCCAGCCAGAGCACAATGTTCCTCACTCACAGCCCCCAAGTTCCACAAGAATCGCATTCACATTTCAGCCCCTCCTCCCCTTATCCCTCAAGAGCCCATTTCTTTCCAGGGCCATGAGGTCTCACTTGAAGGGCCCGCTCAGGGTATTTGTCTAAGAGTTGAGGGCCGACACGACCAATGTTACTTGGTCGTGGAGACTGAAGAAGCCTTGCTGTATTGAGAAGCCACAATTTAGCGCTGCTTTTCCCACACTCTCTTGAGGTGAGGGATGGAAACCGTCCAGCTCGATTAGACAAGAGACGCTGGAGAATATACACACACACACACCCAGACACGCACACAAATAGGCAGATACACACACACACACACACACACACACACACACACACACACACACACACACACACACACACACACACACACACACACACACACACACACACACACACACACACACACACACACACACACACACACTGCGCTCACACGACCATATTGGTCCATAATTTCATCCGAGGACCCCGGTGAGGTAAATCATTAAAACGATTTACCCTGGATAATTTCACAGCCTACCTGCTGAATTTGTAAACAACATTGATCGGGCGCGGTGTGGCATTACAAATGGCTTCTGTTTCCAAAATTGACAGATGGTTACATATAGAGAGCGGTGGCGGTGCAGGAAGGCTTGCTAATATGGATCATGGCCAGGAGACCAACTGGCCATGATTGGAAGCCCCCTCCATTGATTTCCCATGAATCGAATGTGCGATCACCACACTCAAGCAGCAGGAAACCTTAATTCTGGAACAAACAATACAATAAAAACACTATGTGAGAAAAGAGATTGCAAGCAGTCATAACAAAATGTTCAAGTAGCACGACGAAGGATGGCGGGGTTGTGCAGAGATGGCTTCGCCCGTTTACATATTCTCCTCCATTCCTTTCTTCCCTCGCTTCATGTTGGCAGGGCCCGCTGCATGCTGTGTGCCGGGGTTGTAAGACACAATAGAATTGTCAAAATCTCATCTCGGTCGCATTGTGTGCTATTTGAATCCATCCGATGCGGAGGATTTTCTTCATCTTCGAGCGGGAATCTTTAATATTATTGAGCAGCCGAAATATGGAAGTGAGACTGTTATACCAGCAGCACTACAATACACAGATTGTTATTCTGGGATTTTCTTTTATGTTCAGAAAGGGCTATTTACTGTAAACTCTGGGGCATTCCATCTATTTTACATAGGATAAAAGCTATTGTATTTTTTGTTGTACTTTGGTAGTACCATATAACACTACACGTTGTTAGAGTACTCGAGTACAAATACTTGACACCTGGGGGAAATGTCATTGTTCCAAATATAATTTGCCGTAACAATATCATTTACTAGTAAATTACATTAACTAATTTGGCAGACACTATATTATATGACAAGAGTGGGGTTGGCTTAACTCAGGAGGTAGAGTGGTTGACTCGTAGCCGGGCAGTTGCTAGTTAGATCTCCGAGTGTTGAGGTGTCCATGAGCAAGACACCTAACCCCAACTGCTCCCGACGGGTTGGCTGTAGCCTTGCGTGGTTGACTCTGCCGTATGTGTGTGGATGTGTATATGAATGTGTGTAAATGTGTGTATGAAAGTGTTGCAAGTCACTTACGATAAAAAGCTTCTGCTAAATGCCCTAAATAAAATAAAGTAAATAATTAAATAAGAGAAATCACCTTCAAATGATCTCTTGGACATGCAGACAACATTTATAACAAGTCAAGTCAGGTGGTCACATCATGAGCACTCGATTACTCTAAGCAGCACCCCCCCCCCCTCCCCTGAAACAGAAGTGTAGGGAGGAGCAAACGAGAGATAAGCGAGTGCAGAGGGTTCTGGTAACTAGGCCAGTGCTGCTCCCCTGGGCGTGCAGTCAGACCAAGTGCATAGTTTTAAGATCAAGAAATGAGTTGAGGGCAAAGGGGCAAGGAGAAGTAAGATCAGCGCAGCCTGAAGAGCAAAACGTAAGGGCCAGTCTCCCTTCAAGAAGGTATAAAAACACACATCGCTCCAAAGGATTGCGACGCTCAAGGTCTGACAGACTGCGCTGCAAGGCAGAAGCCCTGGGGAGAGAAATCGAGGACAGTCCAGGTTTACAAAAGCAACTCACAGCACTGTTTTGAGTGAACCATCTGGATTCGCTAATTGGCACCACACAAAGATTCCATTTGAGAAATGTGATGGCTCAGCACCTAGGTCAAGCTGAATGATGACAGGCTTTTTCTATTTTTTTGGGACTACAAAGTCAGTTTTGTATATGTTGCAGAAGTAAAGGATCATTGAACATTTGCAGTTCTGTCGATGTACCTAAAACAGATGTTTGATGTTTAATCCCGTTGTGTTGCACTCATACATTCACCTCCAACTTTGATCTAATCTAACCAGGCAGAGATAGAGCATAGATTAGTATATTGTTAGCCTTTGTCATGGCATCTTCCATAAAGCCAGAGATGCTTAAACAGGGCTGTTGCTTTACGTATTTGGTTGGCTCAGTATTTCAGTATTTGGATACTCTTCAGGATGCTTCAGGGATTTGTTTTACCTTCAGTCATGAAAAGCCCCCTTTAAGTCATTGACAGTGGCAACCGTACTTAATTAGGCCATCAGGCTGTTCGGCGATTATGAGTACCTTTCTGCTCAGTGGCGTAGAGAAGCGGTGCGTTTTGGTGCCTACATGAAACACAGCTCCGACAACCGCAGCAGCCAGCTCCTTGGCACCCATCCGCTCTTCATCTATGAAACAAATTGGCTAGCAGCCAGCGAGTCCAGCCCTCTCCGCCCTTAATGAAGCCAGAGACAGAGAAGACGGCCCTGTCAATTTGTTCCCAATATCCCAGGAATAAGCCTTGTCCTAGCCCGCCCACTTCAATCCTCCTCACTAATAAAAGGATTCTCAACCCGTGCGGAAAGCAGAAGAAACTGTTAAAGATTTATTTAGAATATGTCTTGCGTTTTAAAAAAAAAAAATATATATATACATATATTACTGCCGAAAATAAAATAAATTAAGTCCTCACTGATGGCAAAACGATTTGCGGGAGGCTCAGTTTAATCGAGTGGTTGGGGCGGGGAGGGGTGGGGCTAATAACCAGCAAACGCCGCAGTGAACGTGACACAAAACGTGTTTGGTTTATTATAGAGTGGCTTTCATGACGGATTTCTGCCAGACTTCCCATTTCCTTGGAGTAGGGCTCTGTGCTACTGTACCTCGTTTTCACCAATTTCCCTCCGACTTTGAAGCCTTTCTCTGGCAGTTTAACAGAGCACCAGCCAAACCGGGCATTTAAACCAGGAAGTAATAAGAGACTTACTCCATCAGGGTAACATAAATACTGACATTGTAAGCTAAAGCCTTTTGTCACCTTTGACAAAGCATCTGCTAAGAGGGGACTGCAGTTCTGCCCCCAAATAGCTTTTCTGACAATAGAGAAAAAACAATCTTCTATTTACCCTGTGATTTGTGTTAACCCCATCCCCATCCTACTGCCGGTTCAAACCAAGATTAATGAGTTAATTCCAACCATTCTGGCGCTCTCTTCCGTAAGAAATGGCGGATGTGGGTGTCATCATGTACTGAGAGGCTTTAGTGCCGTCTAGCATCCTGACTTAAATGAGATGACTTAATCTCAATTGTGCCAAGTAAACACAAAGAATTTGGATTAAATGTAAGAAGCGAGAAAATGCTTTACTGAATCAATCTTGCTTTAAGAACAAGAACATTGGGTTTTAAGTGCGGACCAAAGGCCTATTTAGCCTGATAAGGCCCATCAATAGCAGTGTTCTTTGTTCAGCATGGCATTTATCTGCAAAACACCAACGTCTGGCCCTCCGTCGAAGGCTCCCATGAAGGAGAAAGGTCAGATGGAGAAGACTCACAGCTTGGTGCCAAAATATCAACCACGGTCACTGTTCTAAGTTTCAGAGGATTAGAGCATTGATCCCTCCAAAAGCCCCGAACCCTACCCCACAAAACAACTCATGATTAATGATTGAGCATTCACCTCAATCAAAACAGAGTTGTGCGCATGTATATGTCAAATATTGTTATGACTGGATAGGCCTAGTCAAAAACAACTGACTATATAAAAAGGGTCATATCATTCCACAGAACTATAATATAACTTTGAGAAAACGTGCATAGCTATTCTAGGAGACTAGACCTCAGTAGAAGCCCGGGGACGGAAATAAATTCAAAGCTCCTTTTATTCTCTACACAATGTGGAGCAACTTCTCCCAGTAGGGTCATGGGATGTCAACAGTGAAGTAGACGTCACACCACGTCATAACCATATGGCGATGAACGCCCCATGTTTGGAGGTTGCTGCCTCTGCTGGTCAACAGTATGTTCTTGAATAGGGGTGCAGATTCAGGGCCGCAGACCTAGGACCGTAGCTTCTAGGACGGCATTTGTGGCACCGTATTTTTTTAATAATAAATAGGACTTGCTCTCTAAGTACTTAGAGTTAAGGTTTACTCCACCCAAATACGACGGAAACTGTGCCCTCCTCTATTTCAGGAACATAGGCCAACTCCTGTTGGTTCGTCTCCACATTCCTATAAAGCAAAGTTAACGGAATGTAAGTCGAATGTAAGTTAAGTCGTAAGAATGTAAGACTGTGTTGACATACCAGCGTCACGCGGTATTTCAATTGAATGTTTATGGAGAAATATAATTGATCAACCCGAAGTAAATTCTAACATTCTTTAACTATTATCTTTAATTGCAACATACTGAGACAGCAATGGCCGAGCCAGAAGGCACACAGAGGTGAAATGATAAATCCAGTTAAATGCTCGTATTTTCATCTTCATTAATTGAGCTAATTAAGAGGTTATGAGCTCGGGTAATATTGGGTAATGATTGTCGTCTTCTGGCAGCGATGAAACTAATCCCACTGATTTGCTTAGAGATCCATTATAGGCTTTTTATGCATTGAGGAAAAAAAATCAAGATACAAATAGTCACCTTATTCTTGGCAGTTTTAGACCACGGGTGTCACTGTCTTTTCTGGATTGACCTCATTGTGACCTTACAATTAAAAACTCTATATCGCCCCCTAGAGGCTAGGCTACCTTTACATTTCAGTAATGAGTAACGGTTTTAGTTGTAGGTCGTATTCACTTGTACAAATATATAACGACAAGAATTTGTTAATAAATAAATGTTTTATTAATTCTTCTAATATATTAATTGAAATAGAGGAAAATCTCTTAACCTGCATACCTCTATTCATATAACCTACAGTAAACACTAAACTATATCAAAGTAAAAGGAATTCATTCCTGTTTATTTTAAAGGAATAATTATTAGTAGAACTCCCAACAGGTGTGTTTATTTAATTGAACTTCTGCAGTTTGATATTTAATGGTTACAGTGAGTGGACAACATTTTAGGCGATAGATTGCCAAACAACCGGTAAGAATGTCTTTGTGTAATGACGATGGTTTTTCCACTAGATGGCCCTTGTAACCAGTTGTGACCAAAGGGCCTTAGTGGCCCTTCGATCGGGAACTCCTGTGGCTTTCCGTTACTTTGTGCTTACAATGCTACTCAATGCACAACAACTAAATAATAAGTGCTTTATCAGATAACATTTATATCAGAACAGTTCCTGTATTTGGGCAGATGCCAACAATGAATAATTAAATGTTCTTAATTCATGAACATTCTCTACAAGATTTTGCTTAATACATTTCGACATTTG
>NC_140284.1:19244386-19326886 GCF_964030765.1 Micromesistius poutassou | reverse complement strand
GATGTCAGGTGAGTAAGACTAATAAACAAGCAGAGCAGCCCAGGGGTGTTTGAGGTCAGGTCACAGGTGCAGGAGAAAGTCACGGAGTGTAAAAGCACCCTGGTGCTCTCTCTCTCCTTCTATCTCCATGTAGCAATGCTGGTGTTGGAAATGGCAAAGGTGCCTTTCGTGATGTCTTCATCCATGCTGCTGATTCACATATTTGAAGGAAAAACACGTCCAGGTCTTTTCTGCGAAAGGCATTGATGAATACAACAAAATCACATGTAAAACAATACATGAAATACACTTTCTTACTCTTTGTTACACATAATAAGCATAAGCAAAAGGATGTCTTATGTTCTTGAATGTCGTCCCCCTAATTCAAAAATCAACAACCTTGGCATACACATGACTATAAGCAGAACACTATTTTTAAACAACAAAGCCTTTCTGAAACAAGTACAGTGTAGTAAAAAAATAAATTCATATTCAATCGAAAAAGATATATTGAACCAAGACAATGCTTTCATTTTACCCCTGCTTTAATCAAATGGTTAACAAGGACCTTGTGTTTTTTGGAAACAGGCGAATCTTTCATCATCTCTGTCATCTTTTTTATGCATAACATAAGGCTGTTCAAACAGGATGCCAGAGATAGTCAGCAGCACGAGAGCCCCTTCTTTCTTTGTAGATATATGGCTCCCCGTATTTTGCCCAGAAAACAGATGAAACCAGATGGGAGAGCCTGAGGCCACGCCACAGAGGCCCGCTCTAATTCTATTAGTCTTTGACACACAGGAAAACATACATCACACAACCCTCCCACACACACACACACACACACACACACACACATGAGCGCACACACACACACACACACACACAATCAGACACACAAACACTTGCACACACACACACACAAACACGCACACAAACCCATGTACACACACACACACACACACAGACACACACACACACACACACACACAAACACACACTTAATGCACAGAAGGAAACTATAAACACAATACATACACTCATTAGGGAACACTCACACAACATGCACAAACAGATACACACACACAAACACACATGACCCACATCTTACAAATAATCATTAAGTTGCTGTCACACAAACATACACACACAAAGACACAGCAGACACTGTACACACCCTCATTACTTGGCACAAACCAACACACACACATTCATGTAACATATACTTATTATGGGAGCTACACACACAAACACACAGGAAAGTGTGTGTTCCAAATATTTCAGACACAGACACAACACACATCTTACATATACTCACTGCTGACAGACACGCATGCACATCAACAAATGAATCAACACATGCCAGACGCATCATTAATGTGTCTTGTGTGCCGTGCACATGCATTATACACACACAAAAACACACAAACCATGACACAATAAACAGTTAACTGAAATCAATACACCTCCCAAAACACACGCAGATTCCCATGCAGACAACATGCATACAATGCATGAGCAACATGTACGATACAGAAACCCTGTGCACATACACAGAGGGAAAACACACACACACACACACACACACACACACACACACAGACACACACACACACACACACACACACAGACACACACACACACACACACACACACACACACAAAAATGAAGTGCTCAGCCCAAGTAAGTTTGCGAACAGATGTAGCGAGCTGTCTCTTTTCTGTACAGATCCTAAAGCACCCCCCCCCCCCCCCCCCCAGACACACACTGCAGCTCCCCAGGGGGTAAAGTTGCCGTGATAGATCAGACATTGATTTGATTTTAAAGCGAGGCTGAGCGGCAGCTGCCCGCGCCCTCTCTGTCAGGGAGGTGAACGATGATTGAAGGATGAGTGTCTGGGGGGCGGGGGGTGGGGGCCAGGGGGGGCAGGAAACTGTAAGTGTGCAGGCTGGGGCCTGTGACAGACAATCCTCCTTCTTGTCCAAAAGGGTTAAGAAACTGAGCTATTGCTTCAGTGCAGACAGACAGAAGGCACCAGACAGAGCAAGGAGAGGACGTCTCCCACGCGTCTCTCTCTCTCTCTGCGATCACAACAACGCCAGGGATTTACTGGCTGTGCTGCTCAACAGGTCATAAGAGATCGGTTCACTTCAGACGCAGCCCGGAGGAGGAGTTGCAGCCTTGCGTTGCAGAGGTTTTGCGGCTGGACCTGGTCACGTGTTTTGATCAATATCTAGCGTGTGCACCATTGGGAACAGATGCAGTAAACCCGATCAACGCAGGAAACTCTGTGTAGCTTTACTGGTTCTTTGCTGGTTGGTTAAAAAAATATGTCTACTTCGTAAGTAGTATGTAGTATAAATCTACTTTGGACACAATGAGTATGTCCGAGGATGGGCCCTTCTCTGTAGAACAGATGTGGAAGAGGAGGAAGAGGTTGATGGCCATAACCGGGACCAAAGAGCTGCTATATTATAATTACATTTGCCCGTACTATTTGTATATGTGTGTTTATGAAACAGGAGTCGTCAGCGAAATACTGTCTTTTTGACCCAAATGTAAACTGTTTGTGGTTGGCAAAAATTCTAATATGATAACTTAAGTACAGGAAAATACCCATGGTCCTTCTGGGGAACGGCCATAGGACACAAGTGTTCACATTGGGGCATGCTGTTAACTGAAGCACACACACACACACACACACACACACACACACACACGGAATGGTAGCTGTGGCGGTTGTCCAGATGTTATGGATGATAAGGCCCGAGCCTGCGAGTCTCCGCGTAATGACACGCTCCGTCAGATCATCCCGGCTGTGTCTCTCTGCTGGCCCAGAGCAAATATCCTGAGTCTCCCAGCGGCTGGCAGATAATAACTGCTCTAAACAATATCGGTTCATAGTTCCTCATTCCTTTAACCTTTCTCTCTTCTTGTCTCTGTTTCTGTCCCTCTCACTGTAGCTCTCTCTCGCTCTCTCTCTCTCTCTCTCTCTCTCTCTCTCTCTCTCTCTCTCTCACTCTCTCTCTCTCACTCTCTCTCTCTCTCTCTCTTTGTCTCTCTCTCTCTCTCTCTCTTTGTCTCGATATCTCTCGTCCTCCTCCTCCTCTCTCTCTCTCTCTCTCTCTCTCTCTCTCTCTCTCTCTCTCACTCTCTCCCTCTCTCTCTCTCTCTCTCTCTCTCTCTCTCTCTCTCTCTCTCTCTCTCTCTTCATCTCTGTATCTCTCTCGTCCTCCTCCTCTCCCTCTCTCTCCCTCTCTCTCTCTGGGAGTGTAAAACCTCGGCCTGTCAGGGGAATGGCAGGAGCGTTATTATAACCGGCACATCACATCCTAGATGTGGCTACACCATAAATCAGAGATGGCATTTACTGACAGCCCAGTTATGTGAGCAGTATATCAAATAATTCATTAATGGGCGAATCTGCTGCCGTTGCTTCAGATCATAGACAGAGGGAGGAAATGTTGGCCCCGCTCCTCAGAACGCGGCCTCATGTCTGGACTGGAGCCCTCGACACGACACTTCCTCCATGGTTGTAGCGCCGGGGACCAGAACACGGGAGGCAGGCGGCGGGGAGGGAGTTGAGCACACGCAGCGGCACTCTGGAGTCGATGGATCAATCCCCAGCAGGGGGGGAGGAAAGTTTTACTGGTTTACTGGTTTTACTGGTTTGCTGATGGGGGAACACCGGCCAGCCTTGTGTCATAAACCGAAAAACGAATCCTCCACCCTGCTAAATAATCAAGGAGGTCCGGCTCTCAGGATGTTGGACCACACATTTATTATTTACTTTGACTTGTTTGTTTGTGCCTCAAAAACACAATAATACTCCCGGGTTTGGGGATGGGGGAGAGGGGAGGGGGGAGGGGGGGGGTAAGGGAGGAGAGGGGCGGCGGGGGGGGAGAAAAGGGATACACTTCCTATCAGTGGAGGGATCTCTACAGTCCTTGCGGCCCTTTAGAAAAAAAAGAAAACAATTCAATTGTGCTGGAAATGCTGAGAAAATAAACCCAGAGGCGGCCCCCCAACACAAAGACCCCGATGGGGCTCTCAGCCGCGGGGTCTTTGGGATCCGACCTGAGAGACGACAGAGGGAGGAAATTCTATCAGCTCAGCTCGGGGGGGGGGGGGGCTGTCTGTGTGTGAGGGGGGGGGCAGGGCCCACTTGTTCACTTATCCTTCAGAAAACAGTCTGTTTATGTATTTTTGTATTTATTCACAAGGGATTTTGCCTGGATGCCCCAACTAAGAAACAAACAAATGGGCTTCTGCCAAGGGGCTTAATGTGTTTGTCTTTTTTGTGTCTTTATAGATTTTATGTTCGGTATTCGCATATAGGCCGACAGGTATTTTGTTTAATCATTGAACTTCACAAATAGGGCATCGGCCTCCAAGGCTTTCAAGAGTCAACATGACTAGTCTCGGCTTCAGGGAAAAAGTATTATTCCAAGCTTGAGTGAACACTTGCTATTCCAAATCAGATCGATGACACACCATTCATGTTGCGCATTGCTTGATTCATCGCGCCGAGTAGACTAGTAGTCAATGACTCACCAACTCTAATGAATAGAAAAAACATGTTGTCGTTTTTGTCACTCACTCCCTCCCGGAGACGTTAGTGAGAGGAAATTTAAGAAAAAAACAACCATTCGTTTTCGGGGGGCTTCAGGCCCAGAGCGCAGACGGTATCATCTTTCAGACGACTTCAAAGCAACCCGCAGTGCGGACGGTTGTAAAGAGCGTCCCCTGCGCCCCGGCCGGAGTCCATCCATCCCCCAGATCGTCCCTTCAGCCGTCGGCCCGTGCTGGACCCAGTGTTGCCAGATTGGGCAAGATTCTCGTCCAATCTGGCAACATTGGCTGCAGCGCGCTGCGCGCCGAGTTAAGCAATGCTGTCAGGCTCTCCTAATGGCAACATAAGCCTGGTATTTTTTCCCCCACGTCTAAATAATGAATGGGATCTTAGTGCGCTTAGTAGTATAGCGCCAATAAATCATCGCTAAAAGCAACGTGTGCCGACGGCGACAGACTTGGCTCGCTATACTGACGGGTTGTATTTTTCTAACAAATTGGTTGACCTGCATAATAGGTCCTGTGACGGTGGACGGGGCCAGCATGTTTATAGACTGGTTGACTGTACAGGTTGAATAGAACATTGGATGTGTATTGATTGATCGGATGTATGCCTATTGGTTGATTGATGGATACAGTATATTAAGCGTTTCCATCCAAATTTTTTTTTTTTTTTCAAATACAATATAAAATGGGCTACAACATAAATGTATCTTTACAAATAAAAACATGTGTTTTCAGAAATACATAATCTATCTATCATGCCTGCCAAAAGATTTTGCAAAAAATATGGCATGTCTTATAGGCAGGCCTTCAAATCATATGGGGTTTAATCTGGGTTTAATCTGGGTTTAATCTGGGTTTAATCTCCATCTGCGTCGGTAGACAGAGAGTTTGTCTGGCAGAAAGCAGGCACCCTTCTCCTCCATCTCAGCCTCTCAGAGAAGAAGTTATCTTTCTGTCATCTGGCCCATTGTCCTCCTTATCTGAGGTGATCGGGGCTAAGCTAGGAGCCTTAGACGGCCTTAGACACACACACACACTCACACAAACAAGGACACACAAACAAGAACACACACACACACACACACACTCACACAAACAAGGACACACAAACAAGAACACACATACACACACACACACACACACACACACACACAAGAACACACACACACACACACACACACACACACACACACACACACACACACACGCACGCACACACACACACACACACACACACACACACACACACAGACAGACACACACACACACACACAGACAGACACGCTCCCTCCAGAGGCCCCGATGCAGGAGCATATGGAGGATCTGGGGCCATACTGAGCTGGATGAAAGGAGCCGGGCTAGGATCCTTTACGTGGGCCTTCTGTCACTCTCCAGCCCTGTGAAGAGAGCTGCCGGGGCCCTCGGAGTGAAGGGCTGGCCCTCACGCATTCAGGGGCCTTCATTCAGGAGTAGATGAGGGATGCGCTGAGTCTGACTCGGACACTGAGCCACATGTGGTCGTGGCTCTTCTGTCTCTTCTCTTCTTTTATCTTCTACTTTGGAAAGTGTGACAGACATTGATTTAACAGACCTGCCACACACATGTAAATGGCCGGATTCAAAGTGATTACGGTTAAAGGTGGTTCATTTGCATTGAGTTTGTGTGTCAAATCCGCTAATCGCCTTACAGGATTGGAGAGAAAGTGGGTGACTCTATGTTGTGTGTGTGTGTGTGTGTGTGTTCACATGTGTGCATTTGTATATATGCGTGTGCATGCATGGATGCGTTCTGGCCTGTGGTTGGAACGCTTGCGAGCACCAAAACCGCAGTTTAGACGTTGGTAGATGGAGCCATTGAAAGCACCCCTTTCCTACACACCAGCAGGCGGCATTTGCCAACCACGCTGTTGGCTGTTTTGGACTAAAGCCCAAAGGAATACCACATAAATATGCATATGTTATCTATATGCATCACATACAACACATGGACAGACACACATTCACACACGTTAGCACATGCGTGCCCACACTTTCCTTAACCGCTGCAGAGTACAGTGTCAATCATTTAAGTTCAATACATGATTCACTCTTTTTCTTCTCGCTGTGGAGAGATTGAGTGTAATCACGCTGAAGACACTTCTGTCCACTTCCTGTTGTTGTTCACGACTGTTAAACTGTATTTCGCATGGGTAGAACACATTGTGCGTTTAGTCTGAGCCAAACATATAACCGGTGTTTAGAGCAGTAATACACTGGTGTGTAATTCCACAGTTACCAGATAAATGAATCAATTTATCCACTGAATGGAGAGCATGTTCCCACGTAGAAACGTGCTTCAAAATGATCATGGTGAATTAACATTAACAACGTTCTCTTAAAGTGTTCCCGTTTAATTTCCGTTCTTCAACATTCGTCACGCATAAACACACTTAAACAGGTATGTTGTACAACGTGCTTAAAGGATACGCACGTATCCGTACGAGGGAACCTGTACACTATTTAATTGTAGTGCAACTTGTTTCATTCTTCCAAAGCCTGGAACAGTAAATGCCATGATTTAATCTCTTTTAGGATACGCTACAAAATCAAAACACATGGTATTGCTTTGAATGAATGTAGCATGAATGAATTGTAGGAGCATTGAGGCGTAGGCCTTGACATTGTCAATGCTACTATTGAGTCCTTAGGTTCAAGGGGAGGGTTTTTCAGAGCACACATATGGAACGGAAAATGCACCAGAAGTTTGGAAGTTTGGAAGGGGCTTTTTTAAGATAAGTGAACAGCTTTGTCTGCAAAGTAGGTCTATTGTTCGAATTATACATGAGCCTATGAGTATGCATTCAGAGATCATGAACTAGAGGTCTGATTCCACTTCTTCACCTTTTTTTAATAGATTGGTTTACTTTGCTTTGCATAATAGCTCCTATAACCCTGTATGTGGGGATTGCCATGTTCATGTCTGTTTATGTCTGGTGTCTGAAACAAATGCACAATACAACAACTACAACCAGTGAAAAGAGGGATATGTTCACTTTGCCAACTGTGTTATATTTAAAAACATGGAGGGATAATTTCTATGCCATCTTTGTAGTAGAGTCTTTCATTAACGGGGGAGAGGGAGTGAGATTAGGTTTTCCAATAACCAAGCTTATGTTTTCTTCAACATTTCAATCTATATTAAACAAACGTGTTGGCAGCAATGAAAAGGTAACAGTGCAGATTTAAATGAACATGCCAGTGGCAAATAGGCTTAACCTCAGATACAGACTAAGACATTATGTTGTAGCATAAAAAAAATGAGGTAAGGTAAGCTTATGGGGATAGATATCTCTCCCTTCCCTGACACAACCTATCCCAGAACACTAGACACAGACAGACCTTGGGGAGATGTGTGAGGGACGGGGTTGTGAGGGACGGGGTTGTGGGGGGCGGGGTTGGGTGCATAGCCATGTGATATCACTGATATCAAAGTTACAAATTCCAACATGAACACTGAAAATAACTGGGTGCTCAAACATGTATAAGCATTCCAGTGCTTACTTGTCATGTAAAAACAGAGAGATTCCACGCTGGAATGTTTCACCGTGAACAAAATATTGAAATGCATCCAATTTTGAATTCAACGGTTATTAATAGTTGGGTGAAGGAAGTGTGGATACATACTTTATATATATATCATATTTTCATTGGCACATGGATGATTCTTGTTCACTGTGATAATAAAAGAGAGCATGCTTATATGGAGTCAGACGATGCATCCCTTTAACAGTGTTAGTATATCTTTATTTTAGACCCTTCAGTTCATTTGAATAAAGTCACACACTAGCTTCCATCATAGCCACCCGATCCATAAAAAAGTGTTCCTATCAAACACGTAGTTCAGGACTCTGGAACTCCTGGTGCCGTCAGCACTTGTGACCCATCGCTGACCCACCTCCACCTCCGTGGGTTTGGAACCAGAGGATCTGCTCCTCCCTGACGGAGTGGGGCCTCGCATTCCCCTCGCTATCTTGCAGCCATTCTTCTGAAGCATTTCAATGCCCATTCTCCACCGCCGAGCCCCCCCCATCTCACTATGGTTCACACCGTTCTCTCAATTTGTATTTTAAATCTGAGTTGAGCAACTGCCAAGTGCTAAAAAAAAAACAATAGTTGGGCCTAAACTGAAATGAACAAATATCATAAAAGTGAGATGTAAATAAAATGCAAATCTACTTTTGACAGTTGTAATTTTACAAGCTTCAACGGCGCAAATCAGGACAGCCTCATTATGCACAGGATGACAAATGTTTGCAAGGAAACAATATTTGGCGTTGTGTGTGTGTGTGTTGTTAGGGAAATGGTTGCCCCAGTTGGATGGTTGACAAATGCTAAATCTTCCTCAGGGAAACTCACTTCAAACATTTTTATTTTTGGGATGCTTTGTTGCAGTTTTTAAAGGATAACAACCCACAAGTAGAATTTATAACAAATACTCCCCATCAATTTCGATTGGGTCCTTAGGGACCCAATCATGAGTAATGACTCTAGAATACCCTGTAGTACTAAATAGTCACATTGAAACTCACATAAATGAAAATGGGTGTGTTTTGGAAGGCTTTTTTACCAGTAGAATGTGATTGCAGCAGCTACCACACTGCTGCCTGACGTATCCCTTGTCATCGGCAGAGATCTTTTCAAGTGGCTCTGTTCACTTTTCACCACCGAACTAAATCCCCATTGCCCTCTAAGTGGTCTCTTAGCAACAACAAAAACATCAATCTCTTTCCTCCCCATCTTTCATCTTCTGTTTTTCCTAGATAGCTGTTGCTTTTTCATCCTCATTATTGGGACACAAGCGTGTTGTAGTTCTGATCCCCAAGGGTAAGCAGCTGTAGCTGAGAATTGAGACTGAGGAAAATGTGTTTGGATGAACATGCAGCTTATAAAGAGTACATTTTGGAATATATTTTGGAGTCTTCCATGATGTTAAAATTGGAAACTTGTATTGTATTGAAACATTTTGTTTAGATGTGCCACTATTTTGTCTTGTTAATTGGTTCTTATCATTTATAAGTATGTCCTCATAACACAGGACATAGGACACAGTCTGCTATTTTTTTCAAGGCTCTATAATGTGTTTATCAATGTTCAAGAATATTCTTAAATGTCCTTGGTTTTCATTGCCAGACTGGCTATACATAGCCTATGATTCCAAGACAATTTTAGTATATGTTCTTTGGTAGAATGAGACGGTTCGAATGAGACGTTTTCCCCCAATAGTGACTAATTACATTATTTATAAAGGATTGTGGTGTGCACCCAATGAAGCCGGATAAGGAACCACTGTTGGCCCCTGAGGGTGATAAGAGCAATACACCAATACAGTGCTCATTCTATTCGGCAGGAACTGTAGACAGAGAGAGACGCACACATTTGTGAATTGAGACAAAGCAGTATTATTTTTAAAACAACTATAAACCCTAAAATGCAAATTTAATTGGTCCAAATCAAATCCACTTACCTTTCTTAAAACGTGTGTCCTGCATACTTGATGACTGAATAAATACTACTGGATTAGGCTATAGGTCGGATTCTTATGTCACTCTAGTCCAATTGTTTCGGAATGTTTGTTTACTACAAATCACCCCGTTCCACAATCGGGGTGCTCGAAACATTTACATGAAAATATAAATCAGAGCAGGCGAATCTACCAAATGCTCTTCATTACTCTAAATCCCACTGTTATCGTGTTTCAAGTGACGTCACGTATTGTGGAGCTGCGATGGTCAGTTTTTTTTTTTTTTCTTTGCTTTAGCTGAGATCATAGTTATGTAGGCTAGAAGGTGCGAAGTAGAGTGTGGCCGAGCCCTGTCAACGCCAACTTAAGTGAAATAAGAGAGGGTGGGAGCGGTGTGGAGTACTCCTGGAGATGGATTAGGCTGCCCTCTGAGGCTATGAAGTGTTTGATTCAAGTCCCCGCGTGAGAGGGTTTGGGTCTCCTTCTCACGTGTGTGTGTGTGTGTGTGTGTGTGTGTGTGTGTGTGTGTGTGTGTGTGTGTGTGTGTGTGTGTGTGTGTGTGTGTGTGTGTGTGTTTGAGAGAGAGGGGGCAGGGTAATTCGGCACTTGAGTGCGCAGACCTAACACTTGAAAAGTGAAAAGACCCGCTGGAGGTAGATATTCAACCCACGTCAGGTGATAAATGAGTTATAATCCCACGTCGGTTGAATCTCTACCTCCAACAAGTGATAAAGATGCATGTGTTCAATGCCCCTACACCAAAATCCACGTTAAAAAAAAATGCAGGTGACGGACCTCTAAAACCAAGTTCGACTATACAGCTGATGCACTGGTGGGTGTTTGAAGGGTTTACGTTCCTTTATAGGCTGCCAAGTATAGCGACTTCCACTTTTCCACGACTCGCAGGGCTCCTCCTCCACTTGAGGGGGCGGGGGTGTATCTGGGGGTATGTCACTGGTTAATGGGAGGCGTCTGGAGGGCTGGTGGTAGGCCTATATCTATGCCCCCACCACCACACTGCCTCACACACCTCTTGCGCTCAGTCCTGCACACGCAGGTTACCAAAAACACATAAGAGAACGGGGTGACTTTAACAAAATGGATTATTACGATGAGGTAAAGTTGAATTTATGTTTTTGATTGATTGTAATTTTTTTTATTTGTTTTGCCCGTTTGTTTCTAAAGGGTTTACATCGCCATTATGGCTACTTAAGATATCTCCCATTGGCCCACGATTCAAACTTTTAATGATTTTTCTAATTGGCCATATCTTTTTTGTTCGTTATCTGTTCGTTGCAAATACTAAAAGTAAACGTTTGTAGTTTGTTATGTAAAGAAGCCGAGAGCTGCCATGGGTGCTGTAATATTTGTGTGCCCGTTTAGTCCCGACAACGCGGTAATTAACACGTTTTGACGAGATAAGAGTGGATGGGTTTACACCGTTTTTTTAAATTTTATATTAGGTTTTAATCTTACGATTGTTTTTTTGCTTGTTTGTTTCAGCATTTAGTGTTAGATAACTTTGACAACACCTCGGATGAGTCCGGGGACTTCAGCACCATGGACTTCAAGGAGCCGTGCGGCAGGGAGCTCAGCAACGACTTCCACCGGATATTCATCCCCACCGTCTATGGGATTATTTTCTTCCTGGGGGTCGTTGGCAACGGACTGGTCGTGGTCGTCATGGGCTACCAAAAAAAGATCAAAACGATGACAGACAAATACCGGCTTCACCTCTCCGTGGCCGACCTGCTGCTGGTCCTCACGCTGCCCTTCTGGGCCGTGGACGCGGCCAGCAACTGGTACTTCGGCAAGTTCCTCTGCGTCTCCGTCCACGTGATATACACCCTCAATGTTTACAGCAGCGTGCTGATCCTGGCCTTCATCAGCCTGGACAGGTACCTGGCCGTGGTGCGCGCCACCAACAGCCAGGCCACGAGGAAACTGCTGGCCGACAAGGTGATCTACGTGGGGGTCTGGCTCCCGGCCCTACTGCTCACCGTGCCCGACCTGGTGTTCGCCCAGGTGCGGGAGAGTGAAGACAGCGGCATGCGCTTCTACAACGTAGGAGACACCAGTGAGGCGATGGACTCCAGGCTGATCTGCGAGCGCATTTATCCCCAGGCGTCCAGCAACATTTGGATGGCCGTGTTCCGCTTTCAGCACATCCTGGTGGGCTTCGTGCTGCCCGGTCTGGTCATCTTCACCTGCTACTGCATCATCATCATCAAGTTGTCCCAGGGAACCAAGGGGCAGGCGCTGAAGAGGAAAGCCCTGAAGACCACCGTCATTCTGATCCTGTGCTTCTTCTGCTGCTGGCTGCCCTACTGCTTGGGCATCTTTGTGGACACCCTGATCCAGCTGAACTTGCTCTCCTCCGGCTGTGTGCTTGACCACTGGGTGCAGAAGTGGATGTCCATCACAGAGGCGCTGGCCTACTTCCACTGCTGCCTGAACCCCATCCTGTACGCCTTCCTGGGGGTGAAGTTCAAGAAGTCGGCGCAGAACGCGCTGACACTCGGCAGTAAGTCCAGTCAGAAGAAACTCATGACTAGGAAGCGGGGGCCAATCTCCTCGGTGTCCGAGTCGGAGTCATCGAGTGTCCTGTCCAGTTAATAAACATTCTTTAGTACAGGTAACTGTACTTGTTACTCTCAGGAGAGAAGAACCAAAAAACTAAGCTTTTATGTCAGCGGACTTACTACGAGTTGTACATGTTTGTAAAAATACTTATTCTTGATTATTTTTTACTGACTTACTGTAGCTATTCTTGTCTCTTATGAGGGTTGTTATTTTTTTTTACTTTAAATTTTTTTTATGATCGGGCAGTGCCTGATTCGGTCCATTTGTCATGTCTTTTGACTGGCGAAGGTGTAAATTATATTGTCAGATAGCAACGGATGACTATTCCAGCTGTCTGTCTTTTTTTTTGTATTTTTCTTACGTCTAATAGGGGAAGCATTCAAACCCTTTTATTGTTCTTGGAGTGGTTGACGCTTGAAAAATGTGTGTAAATTGTGTAAATATTTCTGAGCATTTGTGTGTTTGCACTTAAGATATGTGGTTATCTAAAAGCTATTATTTATTTCGGTCACTCACACTGGAAAAATATGCCTGCTGCTTCTTTTTTATTTGTACCAAATGCCCACGGTCATTTCAAGTTTGTTTGTGTTTTGTTGGGTTGTTTTAACAATAAAATATCCTCCTGTCCCTAGAACGAGTGTGTGTGGTTTGCATTTCTAGCCAGCCATCTCCCCTTGCAGCCTCCCCCCAGGGGGTGAAAGGGTTGGGGGGGGGGTGTCTCATTCTCTATTGAAACACAAATGTCTCTACCTGATCCAGGGAGAGAGAGGCAGCAGAAGGAGACTGAACACGTGGTCTGTGTAATTACTAGAACATCTGTCCGCTCTTACGTCTCTAGCAGCCATGACACAAAAGCTGCGGCCATCATGCAGGATTAGCACCCATATGGCTTTCTTAAAACACATAAATAACGTGTCCTCTATGTTTTTTGTTGTGAATGGGGAAGATATACTACCCTCAGGGCGGTAAACAAGTGTATTCTTTATCCACCCCACAAATTGAATCTCAAATGGGTCAATGGGTTAACCAGCCCCGTCCTGGAGCCATGGGTGCAATATAGGGGATCTAGCCACCCATAAAACATTCAAATGAACACCATTCAGGAGGATCATGGGTGATATCAGACAAAGAGGGAGAAAATACAGCCCTTACATTGGTTGGGTGGCTGCGTTTTACAAGCTGTAAATGCCCAACAGTAGATTTCATTGACTCTCCTAACGACTGGTTAAAGAAAGGTCATTAAGCGCCTGACTGTATACAGTCAGAATGACAATTCAATTGAAATATATATATACATTTTCACGGTTCCTTCTTCATCATTAATCCATTGTGCTGTATTATATTCTGCCCTGCCGCCTGAATCGCATTGGAGCCAGAGACCAAAGGAAGCAGACAGACAATGGCAAGGGAGAGGACTAGAGCGATAGCTCCTACGCATTGTGAAATTTGCATGCAGGACACATTTCAATGTCTTAAGCTGTGGGAAAAGGTGTTAAGTGGTCTTTTTCAGGTTTATGGGCATTTATATAGAGAAAATAGTCTAGTTTCTTACAAGCAGCTCACAATGAACAGGATAGGAGCCTTGTCTCTTTGCTTTTAGTTGTTAATGCTGTAGAGACATGATGTATAGATTAGCATAAGGGCTCTGCAGCCTCATTTGGCATTAATGAGGAGAGTGGCATTAACACATTACTTACAGTAAGTGCAATTGAATCCACCTCAACCCCCGCTTTCTATATGGCCCCAGAAGACCTTGTGGAAGTTTAAACGAGACCAGAATAAAGATTGACCATCGCATTCACAAGGCATTCGCGATTATAACCTTTATTTTCTGTATTTATTTATCTTGTTTGGTGATCTGTTTGTGCATTCCTACACACATAGGCAAAATGTGTTATGTGTTACTATAAATTGACAGATAAAACAATATACTTTCTATGCATGTGGAATTATCTTATAAACAATTGAAAAGCTGTGTCTACCAGTTACTTCACATCGTTTTCTGTGCCATAAATTATATCATGTTAAACACAATCTTGGGGTTGACTGTGGGACAATTTGTGGACATGTAGACCAATCTATATATGTTAACTATATGGATTGGATACACAGCACAACCAGACAGGCTAACAAGACACTACCATCCTCCTATAGTAACATCACAGATGTGAATCAGTATATCCTTTTATCCAAAGTGACCTTAATTGTTGTGGACACTTAAGTGCACACATTTTATGTTTTTATGGCCCCACTGGGAACGAGAGGCCCTAACCTATTCAGTGCCATGCATCAATCATCCATTTGCACCAAATGCTGTGCTTCTCCCAAACCGGCCTGTTTAACCATCAGGGTTAGGAAATGAGCTTTCCATCCTTTCTAACTTTTACTTCTCTGTGTTGATAAAGTTTATAAAACTATAAACTATTTAATCATGTTACTTTGCCATTTTTGTGCTTAAATAACTATAACCTTCTCTGATCAATCCCACTTTGGGTGCATTCCCATGTGAGCTTATTAGGAGTCTAACTGTCATTTTGTTGAAAATTGTATGATAATAATATGATGAATAAATTGTTTATTATACATGACATCATTTCTAAATAGTACTTTTTTCTGGATATAACCGAGTAATTTTTTTTTGCAAGACACACAGATGCCATGATGTCAATATCCAGTTTTTTTTTGCCAGGTTAAAGGCCAAAGCTGTTGAAATGAACAGGAAAAGGTCTCTGCCGGTTATTTAGTGACAATGTGCTTCCTTCTTCCGTTAGCTCAAGGCTAAACCGTGTCGGGGTCTCAACGACTCTGTCCCATGGACATACATGCGTATCAGAAATGGTGCTTGACAATAAGTTCATATCCCAACTCTCCTTGGGATTCTGCATAATGAGAGCAAACACACAAGTTACACAAGCAGTTCCTGTCGGGCCTTTACCTTAAGAACAGCTGGACAATGGTTTCCTTGCTGCTATGGTCAACAATCAAAGGGCATGCATGAATGATCATGGCCAACACCTTAGATTGCTGTGCATGGACGGTGCTCAGAAATGACCTCTGGGGTCCTGGTGCAGTATGGAGTCAGGAAAGCAATTTCACGGTAAGTGTGGTGGACGGCAATAAAAGACCTCCCATTGTGTTTGTTTAAATAGGAGAGAGGGAGTGGGAGAGAGAGTGTGTGTGTGTGTGAGAGAGAGAGAGAGAGAGAGAGAGAGAGAGAGAGAGAGAGAGTGAATTGCGTGTGGCTTGTGCACGTGTGAAAGTTGGTAAAGAATGAAATGTAATTTTAAAATGATTCATCGATTATAGTCAATGAGGACCCCAGTACTACTATATGATTAAATGACATTCCAATGCTCTCAGTGGCTCTCGGTCTCTCTCCTCCTCTCCTCTCCTGTATTTATCATATAATTTTATTCTTTAAGTATTATTATTATGATTCATTATTATTTTGCTTTTTTTAAATGTGTTCAAATCACAGGTAGAATCCTATTGTTATGAATCTATTCTGGACTAAATTTTTAAAGAAGGTGAAAGAGGAGAGGACCAAGTGCATCATTTCAACATTTGGAGGGGGGAACCGTAATATTTCGTTTGTTTCCAGCCGGAGCGCAGGAGGACTCGTGTGCATCAAGCATTTCCTTCCTCCCCCTCCCCATGCTCTGTCTGTGAACAGCTGATGAAGTGATCCTGCAGCAAACTTTCTAAGAAACGTGAACTATTTTGACGTAAACGCAAGGACAAAATCAGTTGACATGACTAAAGAGGATGCCCAAGGGTAAGAATGGCATGGCCGAGTCGTATCAGGTCGCTTAGAAGAAGAACTTTGCCCACAAGATCATGTTTCTTGTAGCTAAATAGCCCAAACATGCTAGCGTTGTGTGGTTTAAACCATTGCTCCAGCCGTAGGGGTTATTGCATCATCTGATGGTGTACGTATACCTATACACAGGTCTGTCTTATATGTAGTGACACTACTTGGGTCGAAGCAACACACACTTAAGAGAACGGGAAGCCACACAAAAAAACGAGTTGGACGCTCCCACTCTTAGGAGTTTAGATAAATAAGTCGTCGACACACAGACCTGGTGCTGAGAACCACATCTGGGTTGTTGTCAATTTAGTCAACATTTACAATGCAGTTTAAATAAAAAATGGAGCCAAGGAGCCTCGTTATGGTGTTTAGACGTACGGCGCATTCACAAGACCTGTTCGAACCTTAACAGTTCTTTTAACAGTTGTTGACTCATCACCTTTATATTAGGTGAGCTTTCACCATTTCTCAAGCTGAAGGGCAATCCTAATGGCTGAATGACCGGTTCTGCATATCATACATTTGATGTGTGTGGATAGAAGGAATAGGTGGGCCTGGCTGTAGTGTAGTAGGCCTATATGGAGATACGATGGTTCACATGAATGAAGTGACAGCAAAGAGGTGGGGCCATGGAGTGGTCTGACAGAAGAGGTCTTGCTATGCTGCATCAGAGGGTAAATAGCTACCCATATACTTAAGTTTATTTTGCAGAGCATAAATAAATTATTAGTGAACCTTGAAAATATTTTAAACTGTAAGCATAGGTAACCATTAGGAAATAATACATTATATGAAAAACCCAAAGGAAAGTTCAGTTTGTCCTAGAGGGAAAACTGTTTTTTCATGAACGTATGTTTGCCATATAAGCAGTATTTGAGCTGCATGTTAATTTGTCGTTTACTTATTATTGCATATTAATAATTTGACATTTAAATTAGCATAGTCAATATAAGTTTAATAACACAGGTTGCTGAAATGGAAAAATCCATCCAAATGGTGACATTGCTAATTAGACACAAATTCCACATTTACTGCATTTTGATGCTGTCGGTGAACCTTGTGAGGCAGTTGGATTCGCTATATAACAATTCTGTGGGAATTGAACTGGCCAGGCTTTAAGTTATGTGTTTGTACCAATCAGTGTCCTCTGGGAAACTAAGTCATACAGTGATAGACAGATGGTTCATCCAATCACATGCCAAGTATTTTTTTTGGATGTGCCTGCCTTTATCCAAACAGTTTGCACGGATGACTTCCCAGAAAGTATAATGTCATGTCAGGCCAGGGTTGGATATAAAATATTCAATGTGTGTATATATAATGCAATCCCAAACATTTGTTTGTAATGTTTATATGACCACTTTGTCATCCTGGTATAAATACACCATGATGTGAATATCCCTGGTATATATTTCCTGTTTTCCAATGATAAAAGGAAATGCAGTTAATAATAAACATTTTGTTTTGGCTGGGTTAATCTCAGCACTTGATCTTTGGTTAGTGTAATTTCCTGTGACAAAGGTCACGTACATTTTCTCATCAGACACCTGGCCATTGAGAAAAACAGCAGGCCGGGTGAATCGCTAATGCACGCTAATGCACAGATTCACAAACAGATTCTACTGTCAGAACTCATTAATTATCTGCAATATTTTATATAATCCATAATCTGTTTAGTGCAGACACACGACTTGGGTCTTGCCTGAAGGCCAACATCAAGTTTTTTGTTTTGTTGCGATAGAAAAAGATAAAGAGCATTGTCAAGAGAGCCAATAAAAATTTAAAATTTCTGATTTGAATGCTTCATTTCCTTTGTTTATGTTTACAAGACATCTAATACACTTTCAACCTGTGTGTGTATATGTGTTTACTTGTATACATCGCATTCTGTGGAACAATAAAGAGCATCCTGTATGTAATCAGAGTTGGATAATCCATAGTCCACTGATTAGAATAGGTGAAGCAACCTCCTTCCCTGCCATCACATAGCCCCCTTCCAGCCAACAACCCCTTCTGGGTCTCATTCCTCTCAGTGCCTGTGCCTACAGCTGGGTGGTTGTTTTGTTCCGAGGAGATATAAACAGGGGCTGTGATGGTGCACAGCCCACAGCTACTAGCTGCTTTAAACAAATTTGCTCACACCCTGCCAGTCGGCTGCTTCCTGCATGTGGAGGAGAGCGGGGGGGGGGGCCGGGTCAGAGAACTGGCAAGGGGAAGTGGACTCACGTGTGTGTGTGTGTGTGTGTGTGTGTGTGTGTGTGTGTGTGTGTGTGTGTGTGTGTGTGTGTGTGTGTGTGTGTGTGTGTGTGTGTGTGTGTGTGTGTGTGTGTGTGTGTGTGTGTCCACCTTCCTGTCCCAGGTCCACGGCAGAGGAGGCCCAGTCTAAGAAGGGCCTGAAGAAACAACAGAAGGAAGCGGAGAAAGCAGCGAAGAAGGCTGAGAAGCAGGCCAAGCTGGTGAGTGGGTTGGCCTTTCTCCCCTCCCCTCCCCTCTCCCAGACCCCCCTCCCCTCGCCCACCTCCACCGTCCCCTCTCCCAGACCCCCCTCCCCTCGCCCACCTCCACCGTCCCCTCTCCCAGACCCCCCTCCCCTCGCCCACCTCCACCGTCCCCTCTCCCAGACCCCCCTCCCCTCACCCACCTCCACCGTCCCCTCTCCCAGACCCCCCTCCCCTCACCCACCTCCACCGTCCCCTCTCCCAGACCCCCCTCCCCTCTCCCAGACCCCCCTCCCCTCGCCCACCTCCACCCTCCCCTCTCCCAGACCCCCCTCCCCTCGCCCACCTCCACCGTCCCCTCTCCCAGACCCCCCTCCCCTCTCCCAGACCCCCCTCCCCTCGCCCACCTCTGCATCCCGTTCTTCCTCGCCTGTGATCACGCACACACACACACAAACATTCCGTGGCGTTCCATGTTTGTTGGGTACCACAGTACCCAGTGTGGGGGTGGTCCGGCGGGGTGGGCACCCATTGTTTCTGTTTTTCTGCGGCCTTAGTGCTGTGTTTATGTCCACCCAAACAAAGAGCCGTTTTCTTTGAAGCACAGAGGTGTCCAAAATAAAAAGCTGCTGCATGCCAACGTCGCTGCGGCTGCTTTTCACACACTTTTGCGGTGGACATAACAAGAGGCCAAGAAACCGGACGCGTTTGTTTTGTCTGCTTTGATCCTTCAAGACGCAAGTGGAGTTTTATTGCTTCTAAAGCAATTAGGGATGTGAACTGTCAACTGACATTGCTGTCCATGGTCGACCTGTTTTACTCATCCAACAGGTGTATTTTGTGCAGCCTACCTCTACTTGGTAGAGCGCCGTTATGACCTTACAGCCCTTCAAATGGTGTACTATATTATAGGAATAGATTGAAATTTCTAAATGTATCCAATCTTATTATTTAATTTCCTTTAAGACCTGTTTTGATGTTATCCAATCACTCTCGAAGGATTCAATGTCGTACACCATTTACACATTTGACCCAGTCATACTGAAAGAGACAAGATCTGCTAGTTCCCAGCACCTCTAGTTCCCAGCCCATTTAGGGAACGGTTCATAAAAGAATGACTCATATGACTCATTGGCTGTTTATTTCAGACGTTTATCTGTTTTTCACTTCACTTTGCGAGGGGGCTGTGGGGTGGCGGGGTACTCCTGTTGCTTTATGAATATTTCATGAATATCTAAATGAGTCTTGGTATCGTCTGTCGTGGGAAGGGAATTAGTTCTGTCTGCGGTCGGTGGCGTCTCTTGCACTAAGGAAACGGAGGTCCCTCAACTCCCATGGCAGTTTCATGTTCCAAGCCAGTCTAGGATTTATCGAGTGAGCCCAAACAAATGTATTCTTTACGGAACAGATGTGTGTTTTGAGTTATTTTAATTTTATTCTCTAAAGTTGACTACAAAGTTAATTTGACGACGATGGACATGAAGGGGCTCCTCACCCGAATGTTAGGGGCTCTAAGTCCTCAGGGAAAGGACTTTGAGCCTTGTGCATGTTGGGTTGAAAGGCTAATGTTCGACCACCCTGGGTCATTTCCTGGGTGTTTTAAACCCTGCGTCGTTAAACCCCCAGGTTTCTTGTCCCCCTCCTCCTGTGTGTTTCAGGCCGCTGACCAGCAGGGCTCCGAGGAAGATGTAAGTAAGCCCCCCCAGACGGGCCTCACAGACCCACTCACTAGCCCCCTCTCATCCACATTCACACCTCTCCAATGGTTTGTATGCAAAACACTCTGGCCCGGTCACCGATCTGTGGCTTTCTCCACCTTCCTACGACTATTTCCTCCCTAAGCCCTTGATGGGGCTCATTATCTGCCCTCATCGCCCGCCTAACAGGAGATGCACGAGGAGTAATTGCCACCGTGGAGGCGTTTTCACAACACCTTGTCTGTTCAGTCTTTAATGGACCTCGGTTGCAAGCAGACAACTATCCCGCCCCCAGAGAAATAAATCCTTTAAGTGCAAAATGCTAAAAAAATAAATTAAAAAAAAGCAATTCAATCCAACCCACATAAGTTTTATTTTCTAGTGTTTTGTGAATGAAGCTGCTTTTCTTTTAATGAAACATTGCAGTGTTTTCCTAGTGTGCTTTTCTTTATCCGTTAAGCAGTCCTAACAGGAGAAACTATGTGCACTGTCCTAAGTCTATATTTTACTTGAAAGGGAATAATTATAATAAAAACCCAATAACTGTACCTAGATATTTACACTATAATTCTAATAATTACCATGCCATATAATTTCCCCACCTTTCCTTCTCCCTTGGCCGACCTCCCCAATGCACTGAGAAGCACAAACGCAGTGAATGTAATAACCTCCTTGTGTGTTCTTCCTCCTACAGGACTTTGCCAAGGATCAGTACGGCATTGCTGCTATGGTGCAGTCTCAGCAGAAACTGGGTTAGTAATATGGTCCACTTCTGCACCAAAAAGGTGTGTGTGTGTGTGTGTGTGTGTGTGTGTGTGTGTGTGTGTGTGTGTGTGTGTGTGTGTGTGTGTGTGTGTGTGTGTGTGTGTGTGTGAGAGATAGAAAGGGAGAGAGAGATGTGGGGTCATCTGTAACAGAGAAAAAAATTGCCAAGTGACTAATGGGTTGACTATGGCCCCCAGGGGCCCGACGTGCTCGGGGTGCCGCCACGTTGTCTGGTAGCTCTTCTGGTCCCGACACAACCTGCATGCCCAAACCATGGACAGACAGACAGACAGACAGACAGACAGAGGGGGTAGGGGGTGCTGCTAGGTGTGTGTGTGTGAGTGCAGGGGGGAGAGAGAGAGGGAATGTTTGTGAAGGCTGTGTTCTTCTCAGCCCCCCCACACACACACACACACACACCCAGACAGTGCGCCGCTGTGTCTGCTACCATGATAAGGGTGTTGAGCCCGCCCTCTGACTGACCCCCCCCCCCCCCGATCCAGCCACCTCCGCCCCCCAGATCATATTTATTCACCAGACATGCCATGGCTGCAATCTGAGCAGATGTGTGTGTGTGTGTTTGTGTACATATATATTTTGTGTGTGTTGGGGGTGAGGACGGAGTGTGTGTATGTGTAGGAGTGTGTTTATGTGTGTTTGCGTGCATGGACTTGCGCATTAGTTTCGCATTCCGTTGTGCGTGCAAGTGCAACGGTAAGCAGGGGGGGCATCTTGGGCCGCCAGCAGAGCAGAATGTCCTTTGAAGTTATCTTAAACGCAGCGCCTTTTCCACCATCACCCTGCCAAGACACCTATTTATACTGTGTGTGTGTGTGTGTGTGTGTGTGTGTGTGTGTGTGTGTGTGTGTGTGTGTGTGTGTGTGTGTGTGTGTGTGTGTGTGTGTGTGTGTGTGTGTGTGTGTGTGTGGAGACAGACAGGGAGCTGGTCCGTGTCCAGGACTTGACACCTGAGAAGGCAGACAAGGTGATCTGGCTTCGGGCCAGAGTCCACACCAGCCGAGCCAAAGGTGAGCCCCAATGTCCATCCCTGTTTCTTGTGCTTTTCTCTCTCAGCCCGTTGACCAGTTTTATAGTTGCTGTGTGTGAACCACGAGGCAAAAATGACATTGTGGCCCTCACGCACAGATCATCACTGGCGATTTGTGGGCCACCTCTGAAATTGTCCAATGTCCAGACCAAACGATGACTATAAATGCCATGGCCATCGTTTTGACTGTCATGCCCACCTTAGACCCAGTCGGGCCCCAGAACGGATGCCCGCCGCCTTCGTAAAGCAGGCCTGCACTGTCAAGGTCCGCCAAGTCAGGCGGGCCAGGATGTAATATGGTTTCTAGAAAAATCGCTTTATTTGGACGGCATCTGCAAAAAAAAAACGGGTGCTCCCTGAAACGGTGAATAAAAAAATAAACTGCATGCTGATGTAATGGAGGAGAAGGAGACAGCTGTGTTTGTGATGCATTACTTTGTGTATCAAGGAAGTAATGTATCCTAATGGTCTCGTTTCCGTAAGCGACACCGTCCTGTTTTGTACCTTCTGACAGGTATTTGGAACATTTGGGGTTGTGTATTCATTATATGCAAGTCATTTCAACAATAGAAGTCTTATTTGCGGTAAAAATAACACATTATTCATTAAAACACACAGTTCTTGTGAATCAAAATACCATTCTCTTAGTTTAGTAGTGGATGCCGTCCAACTTTATTGAAAACAAAAATTGCAGCTTACAAAGTTCATCATTTTAACAACACAAAACTCTACCATAGGGGCTTGGGAATAGCTCCAGATGGCCGCGGGGTCCGTCTTATTCTTTAATTATTGTTTAACCGGAAAGCCCCCCCCACACACTGCCACACAGGCTGAACCGGCCCTCCCCTCCCCTCCCCTCCCCTCCCGTCTGTTTCTCAGAGTTTAACAAAAAAAGCTGCGGGTGCGTTTTGATATCATTGCTCGGTCGTCACCGGCGACAAGCCGACAACAAGGTGTGGGGATCCTATGACGGTCTCCCGGCGCCAGGACCTAGCCCCTGACTGCCCCCAGCCGCGGCTGTCCGTTTGAATACAATGGACCCGTTGAGCTTCACCTCGCAGCCAACGACACAGCCGGGGCTGACGAGGTGTTGAGGAGCAGAGCAGCAGATAGGGGGCTGAGGTGCCCCCCCGGTCACCTCACTCACCCCGGCCCGTCTCTCCCATCCAAAGCTAAAGCCGGGCCTGTGATTGTTTTATTTATTATTTATTTTTTAAGAGTGGAATAACATTTGGGATTTGTGGGCCGCATGCGAACCCGCACAAAGGCTCACACGTAAACACGAGCAAACAAAGCCTGGTGGTCGGCCCCCAGCCTCTCAAGTGTTTGCCGACTATTCTTTATGCTGTTGACATTGTGTGTGTGTGTGTGTGTGTGTGTGTGTGTGTGTGTGTGTGTGTGTGTGTGTGTGTGTGTGTGTGTGTGTGTGTGTGTGTGTGTGTGTGTGTGTGTGTGTGTGTGTGTGTGTGTGTGTGCGCGCGCGCTCTAACAGTGGCTCTCACTTGTGTTCCTTCCAATTACCGCCTCCTTCAAAGAGGCACGGTCGTTAAGCACAGTACGGACGCGGCGTACCTGTGGGAACCTGTAGCCTCTCCCACGGACGGGCACACAGCTTCTTCAACTGTTCTCAGACCCCCCCTCCCCCCCCCCTCTCATCCCTCCCCCCCTCTCTCACCCCCCCCCCCCCCTCGCTCATCCTTATTTTGACGGAGCCCATTAGCCCTGTTTTGACTGGGAAGACCCGTTGACAGCCATTGTTGTTGTTTGTTTTTCCAGGGAAGCAGTGCTTCTTGGTCCTGCGTCAACAGCAGTTCAACGTGCAGGCCCTGGTCGCCGTGGGAGACCGTGCCAGCAAGCAGATGGTCAAGTTCGCCGCAAAGTGAGTCAGACTGCGCTTCCTGTTGGGCGAGAGGCAAGGGGGGGAAAATACAATGGTGGGAAAATCCTGCATCCTAATGGTCCTTGTGGCCCATTTTCACACATACGTGGACGTGTGCGGTGGTGGGAGTGCGGGCGAGGGCAGGGGGAGGGATCGATCACTTTGCACTTGACAACAGAACCCGACCGGTGCGACGGCGGGACCAGGGAGTGCTCTAATGGAGTACTTCCTGTTAAAATGGCCGACGCAGTGCCCCAGTTCGGGGGGAAGAAGGAAAAACTTTCAAAGCCAGGCTATTGTTAATAATGATAAAGGTCGGACGGAAGTCCATTACTTGTGTATTGTATGAATGGAGTGGTGTACCAAAGAACAATCAACAGACATTCTCAGTTAGGAGAGACGCCCTGTGCTTCATTGGTATTTCACTAAAGCCTTCATTTAAGCCACTAACAAGTCATTGATTTGGGAAGAGCTCCACAATATGGATGCTTCCTTTCTTCAGCCGAAAAGGAAATTAATAACTTGCAGAAGTAGCCCCCCTGAAGTCTGATCCCAGACCTGCTTGTCAGTTCAATAGTTGAGCTTCTCAAGGGGCCAACGTGGAACAGAAAGGACCGGCCAGGTCACAACCGCGGTCTGAACCAGTTGACCCATGTCAACATAACCCAATCCTTTTATCTGGAAACCCAGTGTAGACCTGGTTCCTCATCCCACAACGTTCACACACAGCACTGGGTCGTTTCCCTTGTGTTATTATCTCCCTACAATAGTAGAGTTGTATTGTGTGTGTTGAGGTGAGTTTCTTCATAGCTGTGGGCTGTGGAGAGCTGCCTTGTTGTTCGTGCATCAAACCATCAAATGATGAGTGGGCTGTCGGGTACTTCCTCATTTCACTTGTGCAACGCACAATACCGTTGGGATTATGTCGCAATCGCTGCACAAAGATGGCCGGGGGGGGGGGGGGGTAGTGAAAGTTATGACAACATTGGCCTTCACAACAGCCACCACTACCTCTTTCCCACATGACATAGAAATCACAAGACGACCAAACGGCTGGGTCACAAAGCGGCCTCCACCCAACAAAATCACATGGCTGGAGTTTCCTGTACCTGTTTGACCCCGGTCTCCTTGTTCTTTGTCCCACAGCCTCCGTCCATCGTTTCGTTGGGTTACAGGGAACAACCCGTTGAGTTACGCAGGACTTACTTTATGATGATGTTGGCCCAGTCTGTCTTGCACATATCTGGCACAATTCATCATTGCCACACTTGCATGTTATTTGTTGACCCGTTGTATCTGGCGATTGCAAATCCCTGAACTCCACTGACATGAATTGATTTAGAACCAGAATGCGTGTAAAGCACTTCATTGCTGAATGTTAATTTATAATTGCCATCATATGCAACATAATGCCAGTCATAGAGTGAGTCTCTATGGTGCTATTTCATATAGAGGTACATGGTGTCAGTTTGCCTTTGTTTTTTATGCTAGTACATCTTCATACACTAGGGAACCATGTGGGAAGGTTGCGTGGTTCTGAGATGCCATGTCGGGGAGAAAGATGGCTTTGCTAAAGACGCACACGTTAGTGAGATGACAGTGTATCTATATTGTTGTTATCGTGTGATTATTATTATATAGTTTAATCATCCTCTGCCACCCCCATCTGGGTTCACTGTGCCAGCGTTCTGTCGTGAGTTAATGAACGCTGGCCCCGCTGTCAGCTTCTAAGTTAGCACTGTGTGGCGCTGGAGGTTATTAAGGCTGGCACTTATTTATCTAGTTGATCCCCCCCCCCAACCCATGGGGGGGGGGGGGGGGACAGCAGCAGCAGCAGCTGCAGACAGACGGGTGGGGGGGCTGCGGCAGCCGCGTCCCCTCACCACTCCTCGTTTGTTCCTCTGGTAATGAGACGTAGTGGAGGATTACCCTGGCTCACGTCGGGCCCTCACAGGGGCCCTCGCTGAATGACCCCTCTGTTGCGCAGTGGAAGGACGACAAACCCATGAAGCTTTTTAATGATGGCCTAACACCGTTCTAACAACACAATCAGTCCCGTGTCAATCCTTGTCTTTAAGCCAACAAAAAAACATTGTTTCATTGAAAATGCGTCCTGTGTGTTTTTATTTCCCCCAACGGAAAGAATTCCTGCCATTCATACACTGTGAGACAAGGTGGTAAGCATGGAGCCAACGCCCTTCAACCGCTGAAAGCCAAGTAGTAGTGGTGGTGGCTGGTGGTGGTGGCATAGGCGGGAGTTGAAAAGCCACCAGGCTGTGTGCACATATTGCATGCCACAAGCTAATGTTGCCATGGCAATGGTATATCCTGTGTGTGTGTGTGTGTGTGTGTCGTATTTTTGCAGTGCAGGGAAACTTGTGCATGGCTGTGTACTTGTATGCCTCATAGAGTCAACCTCACCAACACAGTGCACCTGGTGAGACAATATATAAAAATACATCAAAGTCTCAGAGAGGCCCGCGTTTATGATTGACTGTGTGCAGTACTTAAGATCAAAAGCCCTGTGCAAGCGCTTTTGAGGTTTAATACAATCATACATCTAGGGGCTGGGCAAGAAATCCACATTATCGTTTAACGTCTTTGACTGGTATTGTATCATCATGAAAGGAAGATCTGACTTATTGTGCTACCCAGTGTGATAGTCTGAATTACCTTTAGAAGATATGCCCTTAAAACATAGCTGTCAAAGTCAAGGCCCGCAGGCCTAATCCGGCCCGCAGTGTAATTTAATTTGGCCCCCCAGATAATATGTAATGTCTATCAGAACTGGCCTGCCGGTAAATCACATTTCAGCGTTAACGCACGTCTTGGCGCGTCAACTCCAGCGGCCCGCACCCCCCACGGACCCTGTTATAATGCAATGTCCCCAATTAATGTAATGTGATTGGCTCGCGACTTTGTCCAAGATTTCAATTTTGGCCCACTGCATATTTGAGTTTGACACCCCTGCCTTAAATTGATCAAATATGAGTGAACATCAGAGAGAAAGGAAAACTATTTTTAGTCTGATGGCATACTTTCCATTTTTGTATACTTCAATGTTATTATCCTCTGTTTAAAACGGTAAAATTGGGATTGTGTACAGATGCTGCGATATCCATGCTATCCCTCCAATGTGTTAACACGCCCGTCCCCCCCCGTCCCCCAGCATCAACAAGGAGAGCATCGTGGACGTGGAGGCCACTCTGAGGAAGGTGGAGCAGAAGATCGAGAGCTGCACCCAGCAGGAGGTGGAGCTCCACGTGGAGAAGGTACGACACCCGCCCACCACCCCCCCCCCCCACCCAGAGTGCACAGCACGTGCTCACACCTCTCTGATGATGCACCTGCTATCTGCATTCACACCGTTTGATGTGGGGACAGTTCCCAGAAAAGCCATATTTTAAATCAAGTGAGAAGAGAGGATGTGTCAGCTTGAGAAGTCCCCCCCCCCCCCCTCCCTCCACCGGTCGGTCGCCAAAGTCCTTTGATTTGTTTTGTTTTTGTATTTTGCGCTGCAATGATTCATCGACAGGTCGATCGACAGACTGTGTCTTTATTTTGATGATACGTCCGTCGTAATACAGTCGACTCATTAAGGACAAATGTCAAATGTTTCATGCTTCATCAATTTCACTATTTGGTTTGTGGATTATTATGCAACAAATTCTTAAGTGTAAGATGCTTGTCAGATAAAGCAAGCAACCTCACTTTGGACTCGCTATGAAATTGACATTTCCTAAGACGACATAAATAATAAAGAAATTGTGTTCACTAGAGTAATCGACAAAGAAAATAATCCTAACTTGCAGTATTGATTACTTATGTATTATTAAATATCCACAAGGGTACCACTGCTGCCCCTAAAGGGACCAGCAGTGTTCTGTTCTCTGACGGGGTAGCCTGCAGCCTTCGTATGAAAAGAACACCACATGCAGACAGGCACACACAAACTGGTACTTTCCAGATCCCCCTCAAAGAAGTTTCACTCACACACACACACACACACACACACACACACACACACACACACACACACACACACACACACACACACACACACACACACACACACACACACACACACACACACACACACACACACACACCCAGGTTAACTCAGCTTGGCCAAAGCCTGGACACTGTGGTACTTTCCTACCAGAGTGTCCCGTTTCCCAAACTGAAAGCACCCAACACATTTGGGTGCTTTTCTCCAGATATCTCTTTGTAAACTTAAATCTTAAACAAACGGTGAATCCATTGATCATGATTGACCCTCCCTTCCTCCCAGCAGATATAAGAAGTCACACTATGGGTTCTATGGCTCATCACTGACCCTTCCTACACTCTGGGTTCTATGGCTCATCACTGACCCTTCCTACACTATGGGTTCTATGGCTCATCACTGACCCTTCCTACACTATGGGTTCTATGGCTCATCACTGACCCTTCCTACACTATGGGTTCTATGGCTCATCACTGACCCTTCCTACACTATGGGTTCTATGGCTCATCACTGACCCTTCCTACACTATGGGTTCTATGGCTCATCACTGACCCTTCCTCCCTGCCCATCAGATCTTTGTCGTCAGCCAGGCGGAGGCGAGGCTGCCGCTGCAGTTGGAGGACGCGTCCCGCCCCGAGGGCGAGGGAGACGAGGTGAGGTCACGGTGGCCAGTAGAGGACAAAAAGGCCTCAACAACATCCGCTGTATGGGTGGTGGGCCAGGGGCTGGCGCTGCTTCATGAACTGGTGTGTGTTCCAGTGGTTGAGATGAGCGTCAGTCAGCTGCTGGTACGACGGGGCTGTGACTGTACTCAACACCGTCAGCACTGTTGGTTTCCATCTCTTACTCTATTTTGGTATTTCCACATGGGAGGAATATGCCAAGAGCCTGCCCCTAGAGGTTGAATTGAATTGACTTTTTCCATTGAATGGAACGCAAAAACTTGAATATATATATATATATATATATATATACATATATCTCTATACATATATCTATATATATAGAGTACTTGTACTACGCCAAAATACTGCCACCAAAGTAAGCGTAGTGCTTCAGAGTGCATGTATTCCCCTGACCAGTATATAATGACCAGTATATCATGACCAGTATATAATGACCAGTATATCATGACCAGTATATAATGACCAGTATATCATGACCAGTATATCATGACCAGTATATCATGACCAGTATATCATGACCAGTATCATTGTCGGCACCACACTGGTCCCGCCAGGATGTCGGCAGCAGCGGCTCTGGTCCTCGCTGCATCCTCCCTGAGCCGGCTGTCCAGTGCGGCCCAGTGTTGACCCAGTAAGCCTACCCCTGCAGCCCCCCCCCCCCCCCCGACCACTCGTACGCCGGCACCTGCTGCCCCCAGTGTCTCTCTCTCCCTCCTCCCCCCCATCCGCTCCCTCCTTCCCTCCCGCGTGGTTCCGCGTGATCCTCTGGTCCGTCTGCCGTCTCCCTGTCCTCTGGGTCCGCCTCTCTGTGACCGTGGTCCTCTAGCGGAGCCGGATGTGTGGTCTGGAGGGTTTCCTGCCCCCCACCCCCTCCCACCAAGGAGGCAGTACTACTTCATTCTGCCACGAAACATTTAGAGAGAGTTGGCCGGGCGTGACAGATTTATCTATCTGCTCACGGCCGCCGTGTACAATCGCGTCCCATTCCTGGGTACTTATTTCTACTATCTACCTTAAGAGTTCATAATGCATTGAAGCATTAATAATGGGGTGGATTATATGGTCATAATATCATACATTGCATTTAAAACATTTATGTGTGTTTGAGTTATTGTTTTATAATGACTGCCTTTTTCATTTCAGCATCAGCATTGACGATGTTATTGTTGTAACGTGTCATTGTTGTAACGTGATGGCTCACATTGCTTGAACAACAACGCATCATTGACACTTTACACGTTTCCTCTCCCTCCCAGGACGGCAGAGCCACGGTCAACCAGGACACCCGTCTGGACAACAGGGTCATTGACCTCAGGGTGAGCCTCTCTCAGACCCTGTAACACGACGACTCCATGGGCCGCAATCAGCCAGCCACCATTTTGGTTCTATGTTCGGGTGGCGGCTTGTGTTTAGAACCAAGATGGCTGCCTGCGTGCAGTGGGGCGTGTCCTCAGCTAAGGCCTTGGCTGCTGTTTTCCTCCTCCAGGTCTAATTGACGCACACTTTTTGGTGTTCATTGCCGCCCCCGCACTGCCCACCTCAGTCACGAAGCACAGCACTGCAGCGTGATGTACATCCGCCCATAAAACGCTAATAACTTATTATAACTTATTACATTATCTGCCAACAAGGATCATTCCGTGTTATTGGATCATCTCTGGAGAGCCACCCACTTATCATGTTCGTCCACCATTTCACTTCCCCAGCGACTTGGTGAAATCGACTTTATTCTGGACGTCGTTTCTTTAGTTAGGTGTTTCTTTTTAAACCTGGCACGCACACGTGCACATTTTAGATCTGACTAGGTAAATGGTTCTTTTTAGTATTTATAGAGCCACAGGGCATGGATCAGAAAGTAAATAGCGTCTTTGGGAGGGGGCAGAGGGGACGGGGGCAGGGGGGGCTGAAACCATGGCATTGAGATCCTCTCCGGTTCCGATGCTCCGGTCCTTGGGTTACAAACCCGTCATGGCAGCGAGGTGAAGCAGAGGTGCAGAGCGCCGTGTGAACCACAACTACTGAGTCCCTTTGTTCAGCCTTCCCACACAGACACATGCACACACACACCTACACGCACACACATAGACAGAATGTATACACACATCTACAGAGACACACACCCACACAGACACATGCACACACACACCTACACGCACACACATAGACAGAATGTATACACACATCTACAGAGACACACACCCACACAGACACATATACAAACTAACCCTCATTTCACATAGACGCACACCTACACATGCACACAACTCCACACACACACACACACACACACACACACACACACACACACACACACACACACACACACACACACACACACACACACGCACACACACGCACACAGGCCCTCCTGGCGTCCCCCGTCACCCCCGGGGGTCTGTCCTGGCGTCAGAGCCACAGCTGTTTGAGCGCCGGCCGCTGGGCTGACCTGGAGCCCGTCGGCCTGTTATCACCTCGGCCCTTCAGAGCGGCCATAAAGGCGCTTCTCACACAAACACACAACACACACACACACACAGTCCTTCCTTGTGTCATGTTGGCTTTAATTTGAGGACTTCTACTAATGAACGGCTTGCAGCGCCCCCCCCCCCCCCCCCCCCCCCGGGCCCCTCTGACAACCCTGTTAAAGACAATGGAACAGAAATGGCACGGTGCCTTATGTATTTTCGGCAGGACTTTCTGGGTTGTTACGGTTGGTCCATTTTCGGACCAACTGTAGGGGTTCTACTTTCAGTGGGTTTGACTGCTGGGCGTGTTGCCAAAAGAAAGCACCCTGGATAACGGGTGTCAGTCTGTGTGAGGTCAGGCCAGCCGCATGACACCAGGGGGTGTGAAACAGCCGTTAGTGCGATGACGCATACTGAAATATATGTCTCGATTCATCCAGGGCTCTCTTTCGCACGCCAAATGTGAATTTGCGTACAGAAACAGTGTACAAACACCATGGCAACACGGCCATGCGTGACAGCAGCTCACCAGAGTCATTGTAAGCAGGAAATGTAGTTGCATAACTTTCACTTGAAAAAATACAGAAAAGGAAAAACCTTGTTCAGGCCAGATAGTGCGACTCTATTAGTGATTATCTCTCTGCGGTGTCTCTTGCTCTGAATGGCCGTGGACTCATAACGTCTCCCAACTGCCGTGATGCTATCTTCACGCAGTGGCCACACGCGCATTTGGCTTTGGCCCAGCTCTGACTGGATGTGGTGATATGTTCTCACCAGTAGAGCGGGGAGTCTGTCTTGGAGATGGTTCCAGTTCCCTGTGGCTGCTCACTGCAGGCAGATGTGAAGGGGACCAAAGAAACCAAAAGTGAAGGCACTTCTCCTGTTGTGGGAAACCGCTCACCACTTTGCAGAATGAAAGTTCAAATACCGACTTTCTTTTTGTTTCCCCATTGATTGGGGCGGTGGAGGGTATAAATCACTATTACCTTTCCATTTCTGACGCCTAGACAATGGACATTCAGGACTTTGAGCAAACCCTCCATTGACGGGAGGAACAGGTTATATGAAAGGGCTTTCAGTTAAATGGCCCCCATCTTAGCACCAGGTGGGGTACTGCTCAGCCATCCCAGATCTGCCCTATCTGGTGGTATAGTTGGGGCCCAGTCAGGGGACAGATCTCAGATAGATGAACTCAGATAGATCCTGAGTTCATTTTATGGGTCTGGATCTCCGCTCTCTTCTTCTCACTAGGGCAGTGAGAGCGTTTCTTTGTGGGCTCTGTGACCCCGCACGTACCCGCTAACAGTACCCGCTAACAGTTAGCATTAGCTTGCTGATGTGAAACCCCAGGCGCCGTAGCAGCAGCTCCCCTACTTTGCTTAATACACCTTCTGGTCAATTGCGAACATTTATCTATTTACGTCTGTCTATCTGGAATAACTATTGTTAAAAAGGTGATTAAAAGTAGTTCATATGGAAATATTTTGGTCTGAATAACTTGATGACAGATTTGAAGCCCGTTCAGAGAGCTGGTAGGATAGCAGAGTTTATTCCCTGTGGTAGGCTGGTTAAAAACATTAGAATAATCACGGATAACCGTCCATTCTCAGACACACGCAATGAATGCTTGGGCCACGCGACAATCCCGTCCACCCGCCCTGTTCATGAGGCTGAATAATACAGAGCTGAATTAAGTGGGTACGGGGGTTTTTTCTGTTCTTTTTTCTTTGAAATGTTGCATTAGTGATGAGTCAATGGGTGGAGGGAGTGTGCACACAACCACCGCGGTCCCCTGGCCCAACGGTTCAGGAAGGGGGCGACTTCGTCTTCTCTTTCTTCTTCTTTTATCACTCCGAGCTAATTCCGGCGTTGTATTTGTGGAGGGGGAAAAACGTGTCTGGATGTATGCGCCTCTAATTGTGTGTTCCGATTCCCCGAGGCCCCTGCCCTATTTCAACAGGCGCATATTCTCCAGAGAGCCCATGTCATTTCCAGAGGCGTGCATGAACAGAAATTGCCGGGTTTTTACATTTTTATGATTCCTGGGCGTCATAAATCAAATGAATCATAATGTGTTTGTGTGTGTCTGCATACATGACTCTTGTCTCTATGTGTGTGTGTGTGTGTGTTTGTTTGTGTGTGCGTGTTTCGTCACAGACCACAACCAGCCAGGCCATCTTCCGTCTGCAGGCCGGGGTCTGCATGCTCTTCCGGGAAACGCTCACCAACAAGGACTTTGTGGAGATTCAGACCCCTAAAATCATCTCAGGTGAAGAGCACACTCCTCCTTTGCCATAAGCTTATCGCCCCTCTCCTCCCTCCCCGCTCCTTTGAACGTTTCCCCCCCTTGAACTGTGTTATGTGAACGTTTACTTTTAAATCCCCTATCTGCCCCAGGCACAACTCATAGTGCGCTTCATTTAACCAACCAGGGGACCAGCTCCCTCCAAACCTCGACACCACCTCAGGTGGTGTTGGAGGTTTGGAGCGAGATGGTTCCTGGCTGATGGCGATTCAGATAGAAAGTGCCAGACGCGATGGAACCAGCTCTTTACTCGCAGGACGGCAGCCCTGATAAAGCGGGTTATTCAGCGTAAAGGCTCAGAAGGCACGATGGAATGAGATCGTATGTGATGAAGGCACTGCAATGTTTGTCTGTGGAGGAAACGGCGCGTAGACGCTGCCCTAGGTAAAGCACAGTTAAGCAAGCCGCAGATGGGGGCGGATGCTCGGAGTTTGAATGTCGAACAGAAATCAACCTGAGGTGTAGTTTGACACCTGTTATTTGTATGTGGGGAAGTGTGTTTTTTGTGTCTTTAAAAAAAGAAAAAGGGGATTGATGAAGTTTATACAAACCTTTCTCTAGGCTCCATCGAGGTGTAATGTGAATCCCTTCTTTTGACAGTTTCTTCTTGTGACAGTTGAAACGAGCCCTTGGTCTTTACGCCACTGGCTCACCTTTAGCACGGCATGCTCCCCCTCACCCACTATTCCACCAGTAAGACCGTGACCTTAACGCACTGCTGTGCGTACACACTTGTAGGTTTAGTCTTTGGTGTTTGTGTATGTTAAATGGAAACAGCCTCATGTGAACGTGGTGTGTTTCCACCCACTACATGTTATTACGCTTTCCTTCTCATTAGGTCGTTGTACATTTGTCTGTCACCACAACCTCCCACATGTTTCTCTCTGTTGTATTTCCCTCTGTGGTAACGCTTCAGTCTCACTTCTTCTTTTCTCCTGTGAGTTTCCTAACGGTCCACTCGGCCTGTCGGCGCAATATTCAAAAGTGCCGCTCTTTTACTTTTTGGCGGTATGTTTTTTTTTTTTCCACTACTTTCTGTAAAACCACATCGTCTTCTGTGGGGGTTAGGGTACGATATGAAAACACACCTCGCATGGAGCTTATCAGACACCACACCCTGACCTCAATGTTGACACACACACACACCCACCCACGCACACACACTCACGCACACACACGCACTCACTCACTCACTCACTCACTCACTCACTCACTCACTCACTCACTCACTCACACACACACACACGCACACACACACACTCGCACACACACACACTCGCACGCACGCACGCACGCACACGCACATGCACACGCACACTCACACTCACGCACACGCACACACACTCTCACACTTACGCCTCATACCCACTGTACACGTCCGTCGACGGAAGAGAGTGGGCGTGTCCGACGCATGGGGTAAAACACGATCTGCGTATAACGTGCGTATAACGCGATCTGATTGGCCAACGGATCCGTCGCTGCCTGAAAAGTTAAACTTTTCTCAACTTTTGGACGCAAGAGACGGAGCCGATTTGACGGACGGACCCACAATGCATTTCGGGAGCGTCCCATGTAAAGTCAATGAGGTCTGTGGCCGGACGTGTACAGTGGGTACGAGGCGTCACACTCTCTGACCCATGAATCAGTTAATCAAACTGTCAGTATAGCAGCAACACAGTATTTAGATTCGAAGAGTAGGCAGTTAGCTCTGTCTTGCTTGTTTGGCGGTAAGGGATAAAAAACGTTTCCCAGCGTTGGAGATTAAAAGTTGTGTGTGTGTGTGTGTGTGTGTGTGTGTGTGTGTGTGTGTGTGTGTGTGTGTGTGTGTGTGTGTGTGTGTGTGTGTGTGTGTGTGTGTGTGTGTGTGTGTGTGTGTGTGTGTGTGTGTGTCGTCCCCCCCAGCGGCCAGCGAGGGCGGTGCCAACGTGTTCACCGTGTCCTACTTCAAGACCAGCGCCTACCTGGCCCAGTCCCCCCAGCTCTACAAGCAGATGTGCATCTGCGCTGACTTCGACAAGGTGTTCTGTGTTGGCCCAGGTAGGAACCCACCTCCCACCTCACCGCCTGGTCCACCCCCACCCTCGTCATCCACATCACAACCACAACCTCATCCCTCTCTTTACCCATGTCATTCCCCCTCTCTTTACCCATGTCATCCCTCTCTTTACCCATGTCATTCCCTCTCTTTACCCATGTCATTCCCTCTCTTTACCCATGTCATTCCCTCTCTTTACCCATGTCATTCCCTCTCTCTTTACCCATGTCATTCCCTCTCTTTACCCATGTCATTCCCCCTCTCTTTACCCATGTCATTCCCTCTCTTTACCCATGTCATTCCCTCTCTCTTTACCCATGTCATTCCCTCTCTTTACCCATGTCATTCCCTCTCTCTTTACCCATGTCATCCCTCTCTTTACCCATGTCATTCCCTCTCTTTACCCATGTCATTCCCTCTCTTTACCCATGTCATTCCCTCTCTTTACCCATGTCATTCCCTCTCTTTACCCATGTCATTCCCTCTCTTTACCCATGTCATTCCCTCTCTTTACCCATGTCATTCCCTCTCTTTACCCATGTCATTCCTGCCCTCACGGTCTGGGGCATGTGGTCCATTTCTTTCGTCAGTATTGAACGTACACAATGAAACCGACCAGAGTCGGGGATACAGAAGGTCTAAATCAAACACTGGTGCCGTAGTTCCGCCGTGTAGCTCTGCCCGTTTAGCGGTGTGTCTGTGGTCTGGTGGCCAGTGCTATCAGAGCTTTGACCCCGTGGGACGCGTGCGCGCTGTTGGGGGGGGGGTGTGTGTGTGTGTGTGTGTGTGTGTGTGCGCGCCGAGGCTTCTTCCCTGATAGTACTTTGAAAAAGCAGACTACACACAGTCCCTCACAGTAGGGAAGGCACAGCACTACAGTACCTTGAACCTCTGCACACACAGACCTTCGACAGCAGGAGCAACTCAGTCAAAACAATCTCTTCAACCCATCCACACGCACAACATCACAACGAGAGAACGAGAGCCTGAGTCCTGCTCAGGGCCACCCCCACCCTCCACCTTGACCCGCCTCTAAAAACGGCCCGTTTGTGGAGAGCTCACTGTGGGCCTGGCTCGTAGTGGCTGTAACTCTGCACCAAGGCTGAATCTCTTGAACCTCTTCAATACTGTATTAGGGGTCCACTAATACCTATATTAAAGCATCCATAAAGCAGCATGCCATGGGACCTTTAAAAGGTTTACTCAGTGGATGAGTTTTGCTTGAAGAGTTCCTGTAGCCTGAATCTCTCCACTTTGAAAAGATGGCAGTGAATGATTTTCTTTCTTTCTTTATTCATAACTCGAGTGCAGTCTAGCAAGCTGTGCCGTCTCCCATTTCCCTTCAAGAGCATAGGAAAGTACTACTATCATTGAGTTTATTACAAATCATTCATAGTATCTCTGATGGTATCTTTGTAAACACCACATCTTCACATATGCCCATTGGTTCAATAGAGCTTTTCTCAGGAGGTAGAGCGGGTTGACTTGTAACCGAAAGGTTTTACATTGCTTTTGATAAAAGCATCTGCTAAATGCCCTAAAAGATTGTATGTTCAATATTCACATTGATTCAATGCACTGCCATCTATAGTTGCCTAATATGTTGGGGCAGCCCTGGGTCAGGCATCAGAGGATCTGATTACCCCTGTGCTGATGTTGTTGCCCCCCCCCCCCCCCCCCCGGCTCGCTCCACCAGTCTTCAGAGCAGAGGACTCCAACACCCACCGTCATCTGACAGAGTTTGTGGGGCTGGATATCGAGATGGCCTTCAATTACCACTACCACGAGGTCATCGACTCCATCACCGACACCATGGTGCAGATCTTCAAGGGCCTGCGAGACCGGTAGGGAGCACACGCCCTTCCTTTGGACTTTTACCCTTCATTTTATAAAGGTTTTTTTCCCAGCCGAGATCTGAAGTCAAAACTCATTTGTCATTCCAGCGAGTCAGTGTGATCATGAGTCAGTGTGATCATGAGTCAGTGTGATCATGCTGTTTTTTAGTCGATTCAGCGCTTCTGTCAAATTAAAGATATATATTCAAAGAGGCGGTGCTAATCCCTGATCTCAATGGGAGTCCACATGGCGAGCACACTCGAAGTACGGGCACAGATCAAATGCACAGGGCTGTTGTGTGTTATCCTGTTAGGGGAGATCTGAACTTCTGACAGAACCCACTTGTGGCGCGCTGCCGCCTCAACGGCAGGGACATATTTATCACGCCTCGGGGTGGATTCCTTTATCTGTCAGACAATCCATCTATTAAGAAGCGGCCCGTGTTGTCTGGTTTAAGTAGAGTGACATCTGCTTTGCTGTGTTGTCTACCACAGCAAACATAAAATATAGACATGGCCGTGTTGCCCCCTGGTGGTGGGACAGAGCATAACTCTTTACTGCGTCGTGGTACTTAAGAACTAGGCACTCTCTTGATGTGGTTATGCTTCGTGTGATGTCGCGGAGGGATTCGCCCCCATGAGAAAATAGAGTGTCTGGACTCAACGCCCTCCGGCCAGGAGAACCAGAGCGGAGCGTGATGCTGGGGATGTTGTTGTCAGATTCCAGACGGAGATCCAGACGGTCAGCAAGCAGTACCCCAGCGAGCCCTTCAAGTTCCTGGAGCCCACCCTGCGGCTGGAGTACACGGAGGGCGTGGCCATGCTGCGGCAGGCCGGCGTGGAGATGGGCGACGAGGACGACCTCAGGTCAGAACCCGCCGGGCTGAAGGGCCAGCGCTGCGTTGGCGCTGCTTTAGGTTCTGTTTTTAGGTCTGGTCCTGTGGGGGGGGTTTTGTGCTTGGTTAGTCTTCTTTTTGTATGGGAGAAAATAATCATCTTGTAATCATCATCAGGAGGTTAATCTGGTGTCTTTGTTTTTACACAGCACCCCCAATGAGAAGCTACTGGGCCGCTTGGTGAAGGAGAAGGTGGGGATCTGAAACCTTCGCTCTGCTTCACGTTGGGCGTTCTCACTCTCCCAGTCCAAACTGATGAGAATCTTTATTTCTCCACAGTACGACACTGACTTCTATGTGCTGGACAAGTACCCGCTGTCTGTCAGACCGTTCTACACTATGCCTGATCCTAGCAACCCGGTGAGTCATCCCTCCTCTGTCTCTTTCTCTCTGTCTGTGTTTCTCACTCACACACACACACACACACACACACACACACACACACACACACACACACACACACACACACACACACACACACACACACACACACACACACACACACACACACACACACACACACACGCGCGCTTATGCATACATATACACACACACACACGCACCCTCATCCACAGATACACTGAATATATTATACTTATATTTATATTATATTTATAGTATACATTTTTTAATATTATATTTAGTATATATAATATACTAAATTCTTGTTGCAGTGCACACTGTAGAATCATACGCAGATAATGTTCCACATCTTGATTTGTGTGTTGATGTTTACTCTCATTTCCATCCTCCAGAAATACTCCAACTCCTACGACATGTTCATGCGGGGGGAGGAGATCCTGTCTGGGGCGCAGAGGGTGCACGATCCCCAGCTGCTGACAGAGCGAGCCATCCATCACCAGATTGGTAGGGCCTTCTCACAACCCCAGACGCAATGTGATCAAACTGATCAAACCGGCCCATATATCTGATCCAAAGAGAGTTCAAACCGCTCGCTTGAAACTCTGCACTGCCGTCAGTTGCAAGTGTCGGGCTACATTGAACTAGACAGATCAGATCAACAGCAGGGAGCCAGAGGCGCTCCCCTCTGACCCCCCAACCAGAGTTGCTCCAACGGGCATGTCCTCATGTAACTTAGGATTCAGAGCTAGTCAAGCAGTGTGTTATATTCTTCATTTCAAAAGAACAAACTTTGATTATTACTGTCAAAGCTGTCAGCCTATTGCTTTTGCAATACAGAGCTAGATTCCAAGTTTCACTTTTCAGTTTTCTTTAGTTTAATTACACCATTACAACGTTTGTACTGCTTTGTGTTAAATGGGATAACTCCACGAACCCCATCATTGTTTTTATTGCCTGATTGGGTTCAGTGTAAAAGTGTGAAATGTACTGCTAAATGTTACTGCTAATTTCATAATTGCAATCCTCCATCATAACGTCCAAATCCTTCCCCTTGTTTTCATTTGCCCTGTGTGTGAGTCCAGATCTGGAGAAGATCAAGGCCTACATCGACTCCTTCCGCTTCGGAGCCCCTCCCCACGGCGGCGGTGGAATCGGTAAGCAGAGCGCCTTGTTTGACCACCATCCTGGTTTCCTGATCTGTTGCGTTTCCAGTGGTTGACGAAGCGATGTCGACTCTCCCCGTCTCTCAGGCCTGGAGCGAGTGTGCATGTTGTACCTGGGCCTCCACAACATCCGCCAGACCTCCATGTTCCCCCGGGACCCCAAGCGCCTGACCCCTTGAGGGGGCCACGGCCCTCAACACTCCCCCCCCCCAGCCCCCGCTGGACCAACTCGTATGGACAGGGGGCCCCACCATCCACAGAGGGGGAAACAAGATGGAGCCGCTAGGGAACTAGGGCCACTCACACTCAGAAGTGCCGCTGACCATAACAATCAATAACCTAGGGAGTAAAACAATGAGCGTCTGCTTTGATTTACACAGCCCTCTTATTTGACACCCCAATTAACACATTCACACAAAGGGAATTTAAATCCATGTTTCCTTTTTTGGGGGATTTAACTTTGAGTGCAGTCACATGAATCAATATGTCTTGATTTGATTAATTAATACTTTCATCGATTCATAATAAGAGTGTTGTTTGTCTGGGAAACTTTGTTTTTAAAAGTGGGTGTCAATGATCACAGTACGCCTCATCAGTCACCAACACCTCTACAGCTGTAAGGACTTATGATTGTGGTCCCGAGATGTGTATTTCTGATGATTACTGCTAATGTTTTATAAACTACTTATAAAATGTGATCAATGAATGCTGTTTTTGTCCATCGTTGAATTATTCCTGCTATTTGAAAGGGCATCTTGAGGTGACCAAGGATTGGTTGGGAATGAGATGAGGTTGGGTTTCAGCCCTGATAGCGCGGTAATAAACACAGCTGCAGCATTCCCCTTCATTTCACTGCAGCCATCGCATTGGGTCCGAATGGTATTCTTCTCCTCAGACCTCATTGGCTGAAGGTATAAAAGCCCCCCTGAGTTGAATTGAGTCCCGGGCCGAAGCCCAGTTTATTGTTGGCCATCTCAAATGTTTATTAACAGCGGATGGCAGTTAGTGATATTATAACATCATAAATCCCACCCTGGATAGGTTCTTTTTTAACTCCTGAAAAATGATGGATGAAAAGATGGGTGGGATAACTAACCTAGTTCTAAAGAACCAACTATGACTTGAGGTTACACACACAGGGATGAATACAGTACACTAACCTGGTTTATAGAGCGGATGGAGGGATCAAGATGTTTTAATGTTATAACATACAAAATCAAGAATATTCTAAAACAATACTGATATCTGGTCACAACATGGTACATACGTTAATATGTACTATAGTGGGGAAGCTACTCAATGCATCAACACATCTGACCTCTGATGTTATCTTCTCCATACTTTCATGAACACGCAGAGATATACCGGTACTTACTCTGCACTTTATCTATAAAAAGGGCCAGGTTTCAATTTCATCATGTCATTTCCAATAGATGCAGTTTAATCACCACCTAACACTGAACCCTTGAACAGAACAAATAGATATCAAAGAAGGCCGATATTACTGTATGTCCAGGCCATGGACGGGTTTCAGCGGCTGCGTCTCCACGTCTTACTCTAAGGCTGCTCCGCCGATTTCCAAGATGAACAGGAAGATCTGAACGATGTCGATGTAGAGGGAGAGGGCTCCGTAGACGTACTCCTCCGGGCTGAGGGCCAACTCACGGTTCCCGAGGAGGAGTTGGGTGTTGTAGGCCAGGAACTGAGGCAACACAGGAGACGAGACGGGGGCGGGGGGGGGGGGGGTGAAACACAAAACCGAGAGAGAGAAGAGCAGGTCCTCTCTCTTGAGGCAAATGGGAACATGCGGACACGACGGCTCCCCGGCTCCCCCGGGCGTTGTGCGAGCGAAAGAGCGTGGCCCGGCTACTGACTCACCAGCGTGTAAATGACGGCTCCTATTGCAGCGTAGAGCATGTGGAGCCAGGGGATCTGTCGAAGGGGCGTACAAGATATGAGACGGGAGAGGGCGTGTGTGCGCGTGTGTGTGAGTTTGTGTGTGTCTGTGTGTGTGCGTGCGTGTGTCAATCCACCACGTTCTCCCCTGATGCTGGTGGTGCTCACACATCATGTGAGGACTCTGGAGCATTGGTCCGTTTTTTTCTTCCCATGAACGTCACATTCATACTTCTACTTTCTGACACCGCGGGAGAGGGAGATGGCTCACATATTGGAAGGAGAGCACCACGGCTGTGATGACCCCGAGGATCATGAGCAGCACGGCCAGGATGCACAGGAGGCCGCCGCAGGAAGTGAAGTCCACCTGCGGGGTTTCAAAAAGAAAAACAAGCAATTTCTATTTGATTTTGATTGTGATTCATTTGAGGTGGAGAAGGCTTTTTATTTTCAATGCATTTTTGTATCATATTTGTTGAAATTCTCTTTACATCCCAATGGTAACCGGTAAATCAAATGCTCTGAAAAAATGTATTGACAAATAAATTCAGTATCTGAGGATGTGGAAGGTCTGCAACAAGCCTGTCCAATCTGTCTATTGGGCCCGACAGAAATGATTGGATGGCCTACCTGTCTGGCGACCTTACCTACGGCGCATGACCATAGTCTTCGACAGACCTGTTGCTAAAGCTAGCAAGCTAGTCGTGTTTTGGGGGAGCGGCTTTCGCCTGGAGGGAGGTCTGAAAGGGGGGGCGGGATTGTTTCGTTTGGATCCTATCCAAATCTAGCTTACTCTGGCTGGTTTCTCGAAATTGTATACCCTTGTTTTAATAGTCTGCCAGTACAAAAAAAATGAATACTTTGGAAGGGTTATAATAATGACAAACAAATGTACTTCATGGATTCCTTCATGCTGTTGCAGCAGGGAACCAACTGTTTTCTTCCAAACAAGCGGTTGGATTCACATAACATCTTGCCCCAGAACAGACCATGAATATTTAAATATCTTAGTGCCTCGTTGTAATCGGACACAATGGGGCTCTTTTTACACTGACAAAGTATCTTGCACAAGGCAGCCACAGGCTACGCCTCTGCAAACAGGCCATGGTTTACAGCTCACCTTGGTTTGGATGCAGAAGATTGTGACCGCCAAACAAACTATTGTCGTAATACCGATGGCAAGAAACACAGCTTTTGTGTCATAGTAGCTGTGAAGAAAAGAGGATGAACAGAGAGCACAACTACTGCGTTAGAAATGTTGTAGGACATGAGCAAAGGCATAGATTGTAAAAGAGTAAACAGAAACTAACCTTGCGATGGTTCCAGTCATGTACGACATCGCAAGTGTCTAAGAGACAAACATAAAAACATACAACTATGCATAAATCAATATATATATATTATATCCTTTGATATACAAATGACAACATGATTTTTAAAACATGCCTTTATCTAAATCAAATCAAGATGAATTGATGATAAAATAATGTCAGCTTTTTAAAAGGTCTACTTACAAAAATCATTAGTAGCACAACATTCCATGGAAAGCGCCTCCTATAACACATATATAAATATGTACATCAAATATGTATTTGTCTATATATATATATATAATATGAGGGTAAAGGCAGAGCTGTGATTACCTTGGCTCCTTACAGCAGATGAGAACACAGTAAACTACAAAATAAATGGCACTATGGAAAGATAGAAGTTACAATTTCAAACATTTATGAATAAAATAACAAATTCAATGTATTGCTTTTTTGTTTGTTTGTTTGTTTGTTTTCCAGCCACTCACAATGACGCCCAGTACAGAGCTGGGTAGTGGATGACAAACAGTCTCACTGGGTCACTAGGGTGAAAGGGATTGTTAGTTATCACATTGACATCACATTACCTTTCATTTCCTCATCATTTTCATTTGAATGAGCACAAACAGAGGGACTTACACAAACGTGAACACAGCTACAATCGCAACAGTGAAGGAAAGTTGCGCAGCCAAAATGAAGTACACCTGCTCAAATACAGACAAACTAGAATATTGACGATGAACACATGTGTCTGCTATAAATGCATTAATAAATAAAGCACTTACTTTTCTGATGAAAGCATGCCGGACAGAAACACACTCCCATTGATCGCTTAGAAAGTCATCCATAGCACCTATACGCAGAACGCAGTAACAGTTGAGAATTAACTACTTGTACTCCTAGCTACTACTTGTTTGTATTGGTTGTACTCATATCGCTTGAGAGCAATCGCTCTCAGGAACCTTGGCTGTGAACGGACACTCCGGCGGACAGGGTGGGTATTGTGGACTGTGGTATCCCAGCTGGTGGGAAGCCCGTCCCCGCCAACAAGCCGCCAGCCTGGGGGGGGCTGCCGTGGCCGGGCTGCCCGGGGGAGGCGCCGGGCCCGGGGCTGTAAGCCGGCGGCGGGGCTGGAGGCTCGGGCCCAACGCCGTGGTCCCCGTTCTGTGGCTGATGCCGGGGGTCCTCGGACTGGGGGGAGATGGCTTCTTCATAGGTAGGAGGCTGGTCGTCTTTGGTCATGGTGAGGCAGCAGGGCCGCCTGTAAAGCAGCAATGATCAACGTTGTCAACACCAACATGCTCTCAGCATGTCGGACAACACAGTGTGAGGACAAACCACTGCGGATGAGTGCGACACTAATACACAGAGTCACTCGGAATGGTTTGCTGTGTGTGTGTGTGTGTGTGTGTGTGTGTGTGTGTGTGTGTGTGTGTGTGTGTGTGTGTGTGTGTGTGTGTGTGTGTGTAATTTGCAATTCACAATCCAAATAAACCCAAGCAGGCACTCTTTTTAGTCCTCATATTTATACTGCCATTTTATTTTAGTTAGTTTAATAAGACTACACATCCCACTGTATTCTCCTCATATATGACCTACATTCAACAAACCAAACAGTCAAACACATTGCATGCGTGACAGACAACTGTGAGAAGAAACTACAATTCGTAACACACATAGGCCTACTTCTAACCATTTTGGATTAATGAAACACACCAACAGAAATTGCACCTCCGAAATTGCACCCTAATACAATATCAAGGTGAAGTTAAAAAGAACTATTCAGGAAAACTGCGCACACAAAGTTGCTGAGAAATTAATTTGTCACTCTAGGATATGGGTGGGGAACAAAAGCGTTACCTTCGGGGTTTGGACTGGGATCAGAATAGATCGTGCTGTCTGGTCCAATGGCCTGAGGTGGGTCTCGTCTCTGTGGTATGCAGACATGACCCACAAGAGGTTGGCATCGCCGTAATAGGATATCCTCGAAGCACATTCAGACAAGTGTCACAACGTGAAGGCGAAAGTTGAAAAAGTTTCCTTCAAACCGAGGGATGAAAAAGTATGGGAAGATGTAACCCACAAACTGTCACATTTTAATCTGATAACCATGATTTGAACGACTCCAAAACACTTTCAGATCTTCTAAAATAGTAGGCTGTCGGTCAGGTAGTAGGCATCTAACGCTAGGGGGTATAACTATGTCGAGGGTAGATTGATCATCATTTGATCATTTGATTATTTAGCTGTATACAAACATAGCTTTTAAAGCCGTTTAGCCATACAATTTGGTTAATTCCCATGACACCCTCCTGGATGGTCCAAAAGAGAGTTATTGACGAGAGAGGGCGAAATCTTCAGCTAGGTGGATAAAGCGGAGAGAGGCGAAAGAGAGGGCGGGACTACCGCTAGAGGGATATCCGTTTCCGTTACATGTTTCAGATATTACTTGGTCCCAATTTTCGTGAAACCTCCATATGTATAATTATTTTCGTTGTTTTCGCTATTCTTGCCATTTAGTTATTATGCTTACTCCGGGGACTGTTAATCGATTTACACAGCTCATAGAAAAGAAGAGACCGGAAATGATGTTACAGTAGACCGGGGTAACGCTACAATCCAGGATCGTCTCTCATCCCAATTAATTCTCGCTCTTATGACTACGTCATTAAGCACGCCCACCCAGCCATGGCGCTTCCTGACTGGTCGGCGACCCTAGTAGCAACAGCATCCTTCTGCGGTGTTATCTTCATGTGTCTCCGTTTCGGCCGGACACTCCGGGTCGTTTTGAATAAATCCCTGGGCAGAGCCATGGCCCGCTCGGAGAAGCCCCTGTTCCGAATAGCGTGAGTAGAAACATGACATGTCAAACTCGACAACATCGTTTCCCTGTGCGGTGAGGTCCGATAGCTTAGCATCAATGTGGCCGTACGTGTTGTCTACTGCCTGTCAAACTTCAAATGTGTGTCACGAATGAGCCCTTGATTAAAAAAATCCCTTGTTTTCAGGTACACGTTGTACACAAAGACTCGACTGGGATACTTGTACTACAAGCGGCAGATGAAGAAAGCCCGGGAGCAGTACCCGACGGGACACTCCAGAGGCCAGCCCGTGGAGATGAATGGTATGCAACAGCTGTTCACAACGTGCTCTAATTAACTAGACCACTGTAGGAACATGATGAACCCGTACAGACAAAACACACGAATCACATGAAATAGTAAAACAGAAACGAAAACACTCCTGTCCTTGGAGGTATACTGTGTGTGTGTGTGTGTGTGTGTGTGTGTGTGTGTGTGTGTGAGACTGACGGTAATGTGTATCCTCATTAGGTATCAAGATAGTCCCTGTGTCAGTGCTCTCTGACAACTACAGCTACCTTGTGATTGACACCACCTCCGGCGAGGCGGTGGCCGTAGACCCAGCAGATCCACAGACTGTACAGGTGACCCCATTCACAACCTGCTTAAGGAGGATCCACCATGTCCATATGTTGTATATTATACATAGGACATATATTGTCCAGTAATATTCTATATACAGTTTTGTTTTATCTTTTTGTAAACAGATTCACAATGACATGTAAACATGACATTGACATGTAAACATCAACATGTATGCACACACGCAACACGTTTGTTCCTTGGTTTACATAAACCGGGTCAAAGCTCTGAAGATGATGATGCTGATTCAATGGAACTTCAACAATAATCACTTCCAGAAGTTGCGTGGGAACTTGTAGCAACAACAAAAAAAAAGCAACATGTGATACGATGGAAAGAGATGCAGGCTTCACAGTGTTGTAAATGACCATGACTCTGTGTTGACTCTTCAGGCAGCCCTCATGGAAGAACAGGCCGCCCTCAAAGCCATCCTCTGCACGCACAAGCACTGGTGAGAGAGCCTTCTTATGTGCCTTTCAGCAAACCAAACTGAAAGTCCTAGTGTGCATGCATTACACACTAGAATGGATAGCATTGTGCCAACGATACTGCTATTGTGTACAATACACAAAAGCAGTGGATATAGAGCGCCAACGACAACAGAGATGTGGTTAATGATCACAACCGTCATGTGATTTGAAGCCATATTCTGTATTCCAATGCTTGTATCCCGTGTACATCCAGCCTCTCTTACGCGAGGCATTGATTTGTTCCACTCAGGGACCACAGCGGGGGGAACACGGTCCTCAAGAAGCTCCACAGCTCCTGCCGTGTGTATGGGAACGCCGCAGACAACATTCCCGGCCTGACGCAGTAAGCGAGTTGCTCACGCTCCAGCATTACATTCTGCGTGCCGTTATGTCAGTCTGTTATTCAGCGACCTGGGGGAGGTCTACGGCAGGCGGTAACTCCCTGTGAGCCAGAGGAGTACACAGACCTGGTCACCCTTTAATGACAACACGTGAAATAACAGCACAGTCCAAGTCAACAGCAAGTAGTTTCAACACATCTCTTGTCGTTAAATGGGTATCTTCCTTAATGTGTGTGTGTGTGTGTGTGTGTGTGTGTGTGTGTGTGTGTGTGTGTGTGTGTGTGTGTGTGTGTGTGTGTGTGTGTGTGTGTGTGTGTGTGTGTGTGTGTGTGTGTGTGTGTGTGTGCGTGCGCTCCACAGCCCCCTCTCCCACCAGGACTCGGTGTCGGTGGGTCGCATGCACTTCAAGGCCCTGTTCACACCGGGGCACACGGTGGGTCACATGATCTACCTGCTGGAGGGCCGGCCCAACGGGACCCCCCACAGCCTCTTCTCGGGGGACCTGGTGTTCCTGTCAGGATGTGGTGAGCAGCACTCTGCCCCTCACCAGCGGCTTACTGTACCTCATCAACACCAGGACTCTGGCGACGGCTGCTTCCAGTCCCAAGGGATAAACACAAAGGGGAATGCGTAACGGGCCGGCCGTGGCTCAGAGACGGGCCGCCCCTGTTTTGCTTGATCAGGGCTTCCCCGCCGTAAGGCTGCGTTAAGGCGTCTGACGTCTCCCACAGGGAGGAACTTTCTGGAAGCCTTTCGATGCTTGGATTAAGAAGTACCGGCCAATATCTGTTGAGCCATTGTTTTGTTTAAAGAGTTCCAAGAAGTAGGGAGCGTAAGTTGTTTAGTTTCAATTCATCTTTAATCTTACGTTACCAATCCTCAACGGCTGATCAGATTATGATCCGTGTGTGATAAACACTACTAGTGTGTTCCTGGGGAGTCTCCGTGTAACGTCAGCCGGTCCTTCACAGGGAGGATGTTCGAAGGCAGCGCTACAACCATGCTGTCCTCCCTGGACACCGTGGGCTGCCTGAGTGACGACACGCTGCTGTGGCCCGGTAGGAACATCACTAGCCTGTTTACAAGAGCCTTGTGTTTGTGTTAAGGGAAGTCAACTTTTCCTCCTTGGTTATCTTTGTAGCAGATTTCCATTTTTTCCAAATTTATTTTTTGGCAGCTTAATCAACGGTGATGTGTGTGTGTGTGTGTGTGTGTGTGTGTGTGTGTGTGTGTGTGTGTGTGTGTGTGTGTGTGTGTGTGTGTGTGTGTGTGTGTGTGTGTGTGTGTGTGTGTGTGTGTGTGTGTGCTTGTCCAGGTCATGAGTATTCGGAGGACAACCTGCTGTTTGCTGCCGTGGTGGAGCCAAGCAACACTGCCAGGGAGAGCAAGTACCACTGGGTGGTGCAGCAGCGGGGAGAGAAGCTGTGCACGGTAAGGGACTGCAGCCCTTGTGATGAGAGCAGCGCTGGCACTTCATGTGATGTTTTACATGAACTCCCAAGGTCACAGCTGTGCTTCAGAAGAGTAGCCAGCAACGCAGTCCTTGTATCTCTCCCTCACGCTCGCTGCATGTAATCTGCTTAAAAACAGTTATTAGTTATTAGAGTTATTAGTCGGAACAGCCCAAACCACGCCATCTACCACCAGTCAGATGTATTTTGTTCCTCCACACACGCGTTCGCCTCCAGCCGGTACCAACCGGGCGGTGTTCGGTCTGCTTCTCCCCTCTAGTGTCCCTCCACCATCGGGGACGAGAAGGCCTACAACCCCTTCCTGCGGCTCCACTCCCCTGAGCTCCAGCAGGCCCTGGGGCTCCAGCAGCTCAAGGACGAGGACTGGACCGAGTTCAGGGCTCGCGTTCTGGAGGCACTAAGGAAACACAAGGACGTCTACAACCGCCGATAGGGCCCCACGCCCGGGGCCCCACGCCCGGGGCCCCACGCCCGGGGCCCCACGCCCGGGGGCCCCGGAGCGAGAGAGGAAAACTGAGGAAAACTCCCTTGTTTTGGAGCCCCGGATCCAAACATAGTGATAGAACACACTCTGAGATGACTTGTGAGGTTCATAGGCCGCAGTCAACACGGGCAAGCCAATTTCCATGCAACATAATGTGATCATGACTGTAATTAGCATGTGTGGCATGCTGTTATTTTTCTAGTAGTGACCAGTTTCCTGATTATTGTGGGTGGACACAATTTCAACTTTTTTGCTGTGAATTCTGAATACCACGTGGATTTAATAGGGGCATTTATGGTACTGTTTAGAATAACTGTAAGCATTCATTAGGTTCTTTGTGCAGTTCCCAAAATGTTAATGCTTTGTTTGTTCATTCTAGATCATTCTAGACATTCGAGCAGCACCTTTTTGTCTCTGTGTAAATAGTTTGATTCTAGCATATTCTTAAGGGGACTTTAGCTAGGACAGCCTTTTCTGTGGCCCAGTGTTTGTATGATAGGTACTGATATGGTTATTTGTATGTGAAAAACAAACATGGAGTCACCGTAGCTGCTAATGGTGGTTCCAGCGCAGTAAAAAAAGCCAAATGTTTCTGTGAACGTTTTGTTAGAATTTCCAGCAATTAATTGTTTTTACGAATTTAAGCTTGTATTGAGGTACCATGCAGAAAACTTTATGTTGGCACCTGTGATTAATTACTGTCTCAAATACCAGGGAAATATTGCCCACAAAAATTCATTTTAGAGCATTGAATCATTCCCATTTATTAGCCATTTTAATAAGGTACAATTACAGTTTTATACAATCATCTGCTTAAACATTATATAGTAACTCTCGTACTGTGACATGTTTTAAATTACAAGCATTTGATGGGAATATGCTTTTGGGTAGTCTCCAATGACTGGTATTATTTTGTAGCTGTTTTTGATGAAATTGTAAATGTGTCATAATACCTCATTGTATTTGATAAAGTTTAAAGTTTTTGACTGATAATAAATAGTTAATTGTTTATCTTTACAATTCAAAAGCACATGCCTACCTTGAGTTTGTTAAAATCCGGGGATGGATTTCTTGATTGCTTCAGGCTTTTACAAAAAAAGTTTTAAATGCTTTAGTTTAAAATGGTAATGGGTGGGTGGCCCTGTTGCTGTCTAGTCCCCCAACACTGAGGGGTCCAAATGGGTCTGATTATCACTGCCGCCCTACCCCCCCCAAACATTGGCAGGTTGTGAGTTACAAAATAACAACATTAAAATGTTAGTTGTACATGAAATGTGTGTGTGTGTGTGTGTGTGTGTACCTCCTTGTGTGTTTGTGTCAGTCTGCTGTTGGCGTCTGTTTTCTTGAGTGTGTGTGCATGTTTTGTTGTGTGTGCACGCATACGCCTGTGTATGTTTTTAAGACCACCACCTCTGAGGTTGCAAGTGCCAGTAAGCATGAAGTCATGGCAGCGTCACCCTGTGTGGGAGTTAAAACCAACCCCAGAACAATGACACTATTATATCTCCCGGTCCCGGCTCCCGGCCGCCTCCTTCCCTTGGGTTGTTCATCCATGTGTCCATAGCGTCTTCCTTCAGCCACATCAGCCTGCTGTGTTTGGTGACCATTGCGAGTTTGAGTTACTTTCCAAGTGGCCACATAACAAGGCTGCACGTCTGGACAATAAAACAAGGGCTACCCCTGACATTGTGTGTGTGTATGTGTGTGTGTGTGTGTGTGTGGTCGGCAGAAATTGAGTCCAGACATAAGCAGATACAGCAATTCTTTGTGCAGTTGATGCTTTCAATCAACGGGTAACATTTAGCTTCGTCATTCAGTTCAGAAAGTTTAAGTAGGAATAGAATATCGATTTTTATTTATGTAAGAAAATAAATATTGACCTTTATTTTCTCAATATCATTTAGTTTGTATCTTGTTCTTGATTCTAGCCCTTCAATCCTGCCTGATTTCCCTGTAGGCCAACTGTACAAAAGAAGACCAAGGAGGCCTAACTCAAACCCATAACCGAGAATCGTTGGTCATTGAGAGGTAATATTACAACAATTGAGGACTAATATGGGAACATTACTCCAGTAATATTTACTGTCAGAAGATGAATGGGTAGGCTAATATCTGGTAGGCTATTTTCACAGCCTCGGGGTCATTATCAGTGTGGCTCAATGGCAGGCTACATATAGGTCGACCTCTAGGGACAGTGTTTTGGAGGAATGATCTTGTTGGCCAAAATACGTTACTTTTTAAATTGAATTTTATTTTCGAAATGTATGACGCGTTTCTCAAGTCATGTGCCATCAACAGAGGGACATATAGTAACGGTTTAGGGCCAGCGTTTACCTAGGTATATAGGCCTACTCAAAGCTGTGAGCAATTAGACTCGGCATGGCTGTTGGAAACATTGTGGTAATGATGATAAATCTGCTTAAACAACGCGGCCTATATGACAATTAGTGCCTGAGGCTGAGTTTCCATGTGTGCCTTTAAAAGGGTTGTTGGACACGAGCAGCATTCAGAAGGCATAGGTCACTTCCTCTTCTCTGGATCTGGAACCGATTCAATACAAGTAGGCCTATACCAAGGACTTGATATGGGATGACTGTTTATTTCCGAATGATGTTTGGGAATTGTCTTTAAAAAAAAAAAATACGGCGGGAACACATGTGTTGGTTTACTTACTACGCTACGGTGGCCTTAATAGGTCTACCAACCTGAAATAATTGTCTATAGTCCAATATAGTCTGGGTAGGCCTAGGCATACATCCAAATAGCTTTACGCTATCTGTGGAGCTAGGATATTCAACCGTTTAAATATAGTTTTGAACTCGGGTTATATTAACTTCACGTTTATTTTATTTAGATCGAACTTATTTGTTAGGTTGTCGCCACTTTATCATTCACCCATGCGTAAATCTAGTGTGCGCGGCCTCGTTTCATTCTGACACCTCCTCACCACGCATAGCCTATACAGAATTTGACAGGCGAACCTCTTTTCCTGGAAAATGGTCCTACGTAGGCTTAGCACAGCAGGAATAGATCCCGATGTTGAGCAACGCCGCTCACTGGTTAGCAGTGACAGGGCATATAAGGAGGCTGCTGCCAGATGGGGAGCATTGCGCCGTGGACCAGCGCCGGCGAACATCTGGTTTGGAGAGCGGCTCGTTGCGCACTGCCTCAGGATGCGCGTCGTGGCTGTCCTATGGGTGTTTGGGTTTCTGCTGGATGAGGCGTATTCGTGGGGATTCCAAAACGGAGTGTTTCATAACTCAATATGGCTGGGTAAATAATGCTTCGTTTCATTGATATTTGTTTTGGTTTCCTCGTTCAAATCTGCCATATCCGAATAAGGCGTATTTGTAGGACGCGTTGTCTGTAGTGAGATTAGGCTTTTATTTAGTGTCAATTCCAACACCAATGTGCAATTTTCCTTTTCCAATTACATGCATTAAGCATCATAATATCATCGATTTCCTTTGACATTGTTCAAGCATGAAAATCTGTCTGAGCATTGGAAGGTTGAACTTGACCTTAATCATAAATAGGTTGAGAATATTTAGGATTACTGGTCCTCTTGACTTTGCTAATTTTCTTGGAAGAAAAGTGTGTTTTAAATATTCTCCAGAACCCCTCAAACAGGTTTTCTCACCTTGTACTTCAGAGTCACAGTACAATACACTTATCCAATTTAAATTTAAAGAAAAACACTTCATAAAATAAGTTCACCTGGTAAATATGGCTGCATTTGTTACAGACTCATACAAATTCACTCTTCCTGGTATTGCAGTATCATGTGTCATACCGAAACATCAGTGAGAGACCCACACCCCCTCCAACCACAGCCCACACACAAACACACAAACACACAAGCACTCACACATACAGACCCGCGCACACGCACACACGCTGACCAACCACAGCCCACACACAAACACACAAGCACTCACACATACAGACCCGCGCACACGCACACACGCTGACCAAGCCAGCAGTGTCACAAAATGGACATCTTTAATCTCTGTTCTTTGAGAGAAAACTTGATATGTGTATCGGTTTCTCCTAGATGCAGATAATCATTGTTGTTACAACTGGAAGCCACTGGCAGTGTGTCAGTGGCGGTATGTATCTTGGCTCATGAGCGGGAATACACTGTTTTATGACTGTGCTCTCCCCCCGCCCCCCCCCACTCTCTCTGACAGAGCAAGCAGCTGGCGTATACCACAGGGAATCGCGCAAAGGCAGATACCAGCTGACGTATAAAGAGGCAAAAGCTGTCTGCAAGTTTGAAGGAGGGAAGCTGGCCACCTATGACCAACTGGAGGCAGCGCGCAAAATAGGTGAGTTTAATTTCGGCACACACCAGACACACACACACACACACACACACATTATGTGATTATAAAACGGTCCATATGTGGTCCACACTGGATACCACATGGTTACTACCTGGGCCAGGTGACAAACAACTGAAAGAACATGGATTGAGCTGGACCTTTCCCCATATGTCCCCTGTCTGCTCATAGCATCTAAACTATAACATTCCACCAGGATAGGTAGTCCATCGCTGTAAACCCAGCGGAATGCCTTTAAAGTTTGGGGAGGGGGAGTCACAACTCGCTCAGCGAGGTGAACAGAGCTTGTTCTTCTCAGTGCCCGATAAAAAGCGTCTCAAAAGCGTCTCCCTGTGGGGCTAACCCTTGTAAAAGGCCATGTCCAATGTAACCTAGCTCCAGCAGAACAGTAAAAGGAGCCCGTTCACGATACAGTCCAGGGGTTCAGTGTTCCCATGGTACAGGGATTGAATCCAGTCCCCCAGTCTGTCAGTGGTTACAGCAGAGTGCCCCCCTCAACCCACCCCCCATCACCAACACCACCACCGTCCCACACCCCCATGGCAGTCGTAGCAGGAGGTCCTCGTCTCCTTTAAAGCCCTGCTCCCCTCGCTGGGGTCCGTAACCTGATTCTTCCGTAGTCACAGAAAGCTTGCAAGGCCGTTTCTTTTTAATACCCCCTGCAGACTTGAGTTTCCAGTTGTTCTCTAGAACCAAAGTTAACATGACAACACAATACTTACAGTACAACGACAGAAACGGGTCGTACACAACACAAAGAATTGCATCCCTGCACCACGGCACAAAAATAAAGAAATATGCACAAATACACACGGCACAAATGTATATTTTCGTGCTTCGTTTATTGCTCTTTTCATCACCTCTATGAACCTTGTTTTGCGGGGGCTTTAGGTCTCCATGTGTGCTCGGCGGGCTGGTTCGATAGAGGCCACGTGGGCTACCCCATCGTCAAAGCCGGCGCCCACTGCGGCTTCGGCAAGATCGGCATCATAGACTACGGCTACAGGATCAACAAGAGCGAGAAGTGGGACGTGTTCTGCTTCAACCCAGACAGTGAGTATACAGTGTATGAGTCAGACACAGACGTCAGAGGAGAGGCTGAGGTTGAGCAATGGTAAATATCTGTACGGACTGAAACATGTGTTGTAAAAGTGACCTGACTTCCAACTTCAGCAGCCCAGTTCCATCAGAAAATAAACAAGCCCCCAGGAGAGAGTGTAGATTACAAAACAGTAACCCCCCGTTATCCAGCCTCTAGAGAGCTAGTGTCCCAATCTCTCTCCCAGCGTGTGAGTTATCAACCCCCTCCGAACAAGGATAACCACACAGGAAGTCCAGCCTGTGGCTCAGGATAAGAGTTCAGTGGGTAGGAGGAGCACCAGGGCAGCAGAGCAGTGGAGCCATCCCGGGGGGTGAGGGCTGACTGTGGGCTGACTCTGGGCTGACTCTGGGCTGACTGTGGGCTGCTGCTGTCAGACTCCGGTTAGCTCCACCACTCAGTTTATGTCATTGTGAGTCAGCAACAAAGTGGTGCTGAGGTTTTCCCTCCTGCTGCCATGATCTCATTGACGTAAGCGCGGCGTTAATGTAGGTTAAACCTTAACACTGACCTAATGGAGGCTGGAGACGTTTATACAATAATAAAAGACAGACCGTTTTTTGTGAAAACATGGTTTGTATTGAAATGTCAAAATCAAGTGCTGTTTTAAATTGAATTGTTAAATTTTTTGGTCCTTTTCACTAAATGATCTAGATGTGTAAATGAAGACCATATGGCTTAAAAAAAACCTAAGATTTTATTACTATTATTATGTAATTAAAGCACAGTTGGCACACCTGTTATATATTGTCCCTATTCAGTGCTGGGATTTACTTTCCTTTCCTGCAGCTTTTGCTGCATTCTGTGAACATACACAAAATACAACAGCATCAGCAGCTTCAAAGAACATTGTGATTTAACGCCATTAGGAGAGATTTTCCCTAATTATTTTTATCAACGCTGTAGTGAAAAGGCATATAATAAAGTGTGTGCTTTACTAGTTACAGATAACGCTATCATCCATTGCCAATCACAAAATAACATAATAAAAATCCATACAAAGTTTGACTATGAATGTGCAAATTAGATTGGATATCAGTGGGCAGAGTGTATTTTAGTTGTGTAATTATTAAAGTAAATATTCAACTTTGTTTGTGTTTTTAAAATGTTATTTTGTGGTGCTTTGACCGTATTGTTTTTGAGTCGTCAAGGAAACATCTCAATGCATGAGTGGATTTATTTGCCTCTGTTAAAAGGCAGAGGTTATGGAAAATTACCGCACCCCCTTGAACCCTTAGAACAAGCTTATCCATTAAAGAACGTTTACTTTACCATGCATTCACCAACATTATTCCCCAACCTTGCATTCGTTTTACACACACACACACACACACACACACACAGCCACACCCCCACTCACACAGTTTTCTGAGCACTAACTCTACATGCTGTCCCACACAGCCAAGGAGTGCGGGGGCATCCTGACTGAGCAGCAGAGGCAGATCCGGACCCCGGGCTATCCTGAGGAGTATGAGGACGAGCAGATCTGCTACTGGCACATCCGCGTGCGTTACGGCCAGCGCATCCGCCTGCACTTCCTGGACTTTGACCTGGAGGACGACACCTCGTGCATGGCAGACTACCTGGAGGTCTACGACAGCTACGACGACATCACAGGCTTCGCCGGGAGGTACTGTCGTCCTGCAGAGGCCCAGAGCACATTGAACCTTTTCAGGTGTAGCCGTAGGATGAACACAGGTGTTATTTGCTGCTTTGACGTGCCAGGGCGCGGTCGTAGACTAAACTAGTGAAGACAACCCGCCCTGAACATGGACCCTTTTCAACCCTTTGGCCAACTCAGGTGTTGGTAGATGTAGGTAGGCAGGTGTTACATTTATGTGGGTCAAAGCATTAGCCAGGGTCAGTGTGTGTTTTCCTCAGTATTTTAGGACCACGATGTCCACCACACTAGTCCAGACACATCAGATACAGCGTTTTCAAATGTATCCGAAGACGACATCTCTGCGAAAATGGTCTATTATTAATAATGATAAAGAAAAGATGACAAAAATCGACCATAATTTACCTTTGAACCATACCAATGGCATTCCATGTTTGTCAATACCACACCATGCTGGTTCATGCCACACCTTTCAAGCCCATACCACACCATAAAAGCCCATACCACAGCATGCTAGGACATACCAGAGCATGATAGTCCATACAACACCATACTAGACCATACAACGCCATGATAATTCATACCACAGCATGCTAGTCCATACCACGCCATGTCCATACTAAGCCACGCTAGACGAAACCACACCATGCTAGCCCATACCATGCCATGCTATCCAGAGTAGGCGGCTGTATATGATTACGCAATCCTTGTTCAATGTATCTAACCAGGTCTCTATGCAGGTTCTGTGGTGATGACCTCCCAGATGACATCATCAGCAGTGGTGAGAAGTTTGATTATACGTCCAAACACTGATTTAATGTTGACTGTGATGTCCCTCAGGTAGACAGCAGGATACCTGCTTGCACACAAAGGTTTTGCTTTAAACATGTGAAGACTACAGCGAAAGAAAGTGACTGAATTTATATTCAACACATTGAGGGATTTTCTTAGATTATTCTTGTATGTTGAGAGCATGGGCATGTTTACAATTATATGGTGGCACAAGTGTAAATAGTTGTCCTTTTTTTTAAATTTTTGTCCAGGAAATGTGATGACCCTGAAGTTTCTCTCTGATGCGTCGGTGTCAGCGGGGGGCTTCCAGATGCAGTACATCGCCTTCAACGCATCACTTCTCTACCAGGGCCACACCAGCCCCCTCCCCTGACCTGTCACTCACAGTCTGACCACCAGCCCCTCCCCTGACCTGTCACTCACTCTGACGTACACCAGCCCCTCCCCTGACCTGTCACTCACACTCTGACGTACACCAGCCCCTCCCCTGACCTGTCACTCACACACTGACGTACACCAGCCCCTCCCCTGACCTGTCACTCACACTCTGACGTACACCAGCCCCTCCCCTGACCTGTCACTCACACTCCGACGTACACCAGCACTATTCCTTGTGTCGTGATGACTTTTATTAAGTTCTTGCTGTAACTCTTGCTTTCGTATTTTTTTGATACAGTGATATTACAATTATTTTACATTTTTATTTTGTGTTCTATTTAACTTGGTGAATGTTTGGTTCGTTTTTGAAATGCCATACTTGAAAACTAAATAGACCCAAATTGCAATGAAAGTGGTTATCAGTTCTGCTGTGGTTTATTTCATTAGTTTGATTTGATTTTGTTTTGATTTTTAAATTAAATACAATTAACAAACTTGACATGTGTTCATGTGGGAACGACCAGATGCATACAATATCTTATATATATATGATATATATATATAATACATTTATATACATGGTTATATTACAATATCCAGGGTTGCAATGCAGACCAGCTATATGGGAGCAGTGGCGGCGCAAGGGGGAGGGGCTTATAATATTTTGGCGAGAAGCACAGGATTGACCAGACAGGAGCCCAAGTTATCTCGTGGCCCATACTCCGCACAACCCTGAGAGTTGCCTTTATGTAAACCGCATACACACACACACACCTGAAACATACATCATACACACACACACCTGAAACATACATCATACACACACACACCTGAAACATACATCATACACACACACACACCTGAAACATACATCTTACACACACACACCTGAAACATACATCATACACACACACACACCTGAAACATACATCATACACACACACACCTGAAACATACATCATACACACACACACCTGAAACATCATATTACCCACAACCGCGACCGCCTCGGTGTCGCCGAGCCTCCCAGGATCTGTAGCGGCACTTGGCGACCATGGCCGTGATCAGCACAATAATATAATAGTATATATATATATATATATATATAAAGAACATCGGACTGACTGTTATAGTATGTAACAAAACTGAACTATGAAATTATATTTTTCATTTGTGTAAGTGATGATGACCGTGGCTGCTTGTTGTGTCATTTGATTGATCTATTCGTAATGTATTAGCCCATGCTTTAAACAATCTAGCCCCCAGTAGCTCCCGCAATCATAATTCTTTGGCGCCACTACTGTATTGGAGTACTATTAAATATTATATATAATATACATTTTGATACATGTGTGTGTGTGTGTGTGTGTGTTTGATGATAATAATAATAATTATTATTATTATAATAACCCTATTGACTATTAAAGTATTAATATTAATATTATTATTATCCATCCAATATATTATACATCCAGCCAATGCTTGATGGAATTTCAGCAAGACTAAAGAATTTTGTGGCTCAAGATGCATGGGTTGCTGGCTGCACACTACTGTTGTCAAAAACTGCAGAAATTTAAGTTATCCTTTAAGTGTATCCTTTAAAGGCAGAGTAGGCGGGCCGGGATGTGACGTACGCGGGGTCAAAGTTGATTTCGTACGTCGGCGTGGTAGTTTGGCGCCAGCATTTCGCGGGGAGCAATAATACAGCAGCAGAAGCAGCATTAAACAATAGGTAAACAGCGGATTCTGAGCATATTATTACCAGGCGAAGTTGCGAGCTATCATTGTGTGCAGCTTGCGTGGATGTTAGCGTTAACTATTTCAGCTTTCTGTCTTCCGCCCAAAAAATAACGAGGTGAGGTGGGCTTCTGTGGTGAATGTTTTTTTCAGCGAGTGTAGGGTGTCAAAATTGGCCCATGGTGCCGAAATGTTTACCTCTGGTTGGATCCGAAGTCACTACAACAGTGCTCTGAACGGTTCGGCTAACCAATGCGTTATGGCTATACTTTATTTACGCGTTGACACTAATATGGGTGCATGTCGTGGGTCCAGATGTGTGCATGTATTGTCATGATGCTACTGCTAGCACTAGGATAGTAGACATTCTGCCCCTCCTTTTTGTATAATCATACATTATCGTAACGTTACCAATCGACGTGCGTCTGAGGCCGTAACGGTAAACCCTGCTGTTTTAGTTACACCGAATGAGCTTTTTTTCTATTTTATTTTCTCCAGTGGTCCATCTTTGTGAAAGTAAGCTTTACAACCCCTGGACACAAGTTGGTATCAGATCATGGATTTGGTAGTTTTCCTATTGCCATATACGTGGATTTCAATATCCACGACTAATCCACTTAGGTCGTCCCAATAGGGCATTCCCTCTTACTAGATTTGCTATAACTGTCTCACTGTTACCAAAATCTTATGTATACAGGTATATAACTGCCCTTTTGGAATCACCTAAGGGCATACTAGTTCTATTTACTTTTGTATGTCGTTCCTGCACTTTGAATGCGTTCACATAATGAGATGTCCCCCCTGCTCTCCCTAGGCTGCGCGTGGGGAGAATGATGGCCACGGCAGCACCAGCAATCGGCTCCAGCCTCTTGCCATTACTGGAGTCCCTGGAGGACAGCACTGCGGGACAGCCAGAGCAGACCGACGTCTACCTCACCATAGCCAGGTAGGTGGTTCCCCTAGCAGCACCCTGTTGTGGCTAGGGTGTTGGACGGTGAGGCTGTTCAATTCCCTGGCTGAAAGGTACTGGTTTTGAGGCCTGTTGTAGGTAGGTAGGTAGGTAGGTACGCAGAGCCAGCCGTTCCCACACGCAAAGTCTGAGACGCAGTGTTGAGCACCACACGCAGTGTTGACTTGTCGTGAAGAGAACTGGATTGACATAAAAGCATGACTAACCACTGACAGCATGGCTACGAACAGGCCTGTGGTGAAGCGTATTTCTTTTGAAATGTGATTTATAGCAATTGCTCAGTAGACTTAAAAACTATTACATTAAGGATTGATAAACCCATGGATCCAATTATATACTGAATCATCTGTATCAAGCCGTAACTACTTGTACATTTCTGTGAGTGACAATGCTGACAGCCAATGAGAATAGGTTCTTAAGTGTCCTCAAGATGCCGCACAGCATAACTTGCTCTTTCAAACTTGGCATGACATTGTGCAAAATAACATAGGCCAAGACTGACCTGGCATCCTTGAGCAAGATGCTCAACCTTAAAGACATGTATCTGTATTCACTGCCAGATGCTTTTGATAACGCGGATGGCTCAACGACTTGATGGTGACCAACATGGTAAATAATGGACCATGTCGTGTTGTTTTTGTCTTTGGCAGCCGTCTCAGCGGAGAGGAAGGAAGGCAGTTTCTCCCTGCAGTAGAGAAGAACTTTGCCCGCCTGGGCAAGGCCATCTTGGTGAGTCTTCACTTAGAGATAGTTTTGGTTGTAGCACGCCTTCAACATTGCCCCTTGTGTCATGAAGTCATCGTCATTCCATGCTCAGCGTCATCCTAACTGTTCACACCAAAAGACACATTTTTCACCTGGTCGTGCCATCGCCAAAGTTGTGCCGCGCGACAAATCATAATCTGTCGCTGTGCAGTTATGTCAGGCGAACTTTGTCTCGCAGCGAATTTTGTCGCGCAACATCTTTTGCCCGCCAACGGTGCTTTATGCCAATTCATTCTCATCAACCACGGCCGAGATAACCACCACTGCGTGTCTGTACCTGTTGTGGTAGAGGGAGAGACGTCGTTTATGGGTTAATAATATCATCCGGAGGCACACACAGCTTTGTGCCGTGATATTATATATATCTTATATAATATCATATCATTTTATATATCCGGGGGTCGCAAACGGCAACAATCACTTTCTCCTCCGAGCTGCGGTTCACTGCGGAGTGCAGGGAACGGTTGGCCGGTTGAACGCTGATTGGCTGTTTTACGTTACTTCACCCAGGGAGTGAACGCTGATTGGCTGTCACCACGCGAACGTCGCGGCAAAGTTCAAATATTTCAACTCCAGCGAAATTGTCGCGCTGCAAATCCTCGTGAACACGCTCGCCTGTGACAGGGCAAAATGTCGCGCCGTCAATCAAATCTTGCCACAGGTTTTTCTAGCGTCAAATTTCGCCTGATTCGCGTCTCTACGTTGACTTTGTATGGACTGGTGTTGCGCCGTCATGTTTGGTGTGAACACACAGTAAAGGTTGAATATCTAGCTCTTAACATTTTGTGCATGCATATTTTTCCCCATTTCATGGTATTTCTAACTATTTTGTGTTTTTTATATTTTACTTTATTTCTATTGTTTCTTATCATTTTCCATCTTTAGCAGAGCAATAATGACTTCATGATTTCCTTCGGGATAAAGTAGTCTGATTCAGAATTTCATTTATTTGCTTGGCCTTCCAATTGCTCTGATGGGAATTTGAATGACACTATTTGTTTGTTTTGTATTTCTTTCTTCTCTAGACCCACATCACTGGTCCTAACCCTGAGCTCAGCCAGGCAGCCTTGCAAGCCCTGGGCTTTTGTGTGTACCACGCACATGTTGTCTCTGGGGTTTCTGGTAAGCACACACTGAACATCTATAATGCACAGTGTCTAAATATGATTTAACAGGCTTAAGATTCAAGGAATTTTATAGTTTTAGAAGGCCAACTTTTGTTCTTTGTTTTCCACCCCAGAAAACTTTGCTTCAGAGATCTTATCAGCACTTTGTTCCCTGGTTGTGACCTCAACGGATAAAAACTCCTGCACCAGGGCATTATGGGTCATCTCCAAACAGAGCTTTCCCTCCGAGGTCGTGGCCAAGAAAGTGAGTCCCCACCGCTTGTTTACATACAGGGCAATGTACTTCTTACGATGGTTCATATCTTCACATGACCTGTCCGTGCAGGACGGTCATTCGATACTGTAATACCGATGATGCTGTGTGTACTGATGATACTGTAATACCGATGATGCTGTGTGTACTGATGATACTGTAATACCGATGATGCTGTGTGTACTGATGATACTGTAATACCGATGATGCTGTGTGTACTGATGATACTGTAATACCGATGATGCTGTGTGTACTGATGATACTGTAATACCGATGATGCTGTGTGTACTGATGATACTGTAATACCGATGATGCTGTGTGTACTGATGATACTGTAATACCGATGATGCTGTGTGTACTGATGATACTGTAATACCGATGATGCTGTGTGTACTGATGATACTGTAATACCGATGATGCTGTGTGTACTGACGCCCGTTTCCTTTGGTAACCCCAGGTGGACCCGCTACTGGAAATGCTGGAGCGCGTCATGAGCAGACAGGACATCCAGTCGGTGGTGATGGAGCACGAAGCCTTGAATGTGGTGATCAGGTAAACTACAGCTGTGCAGTTGGAGGCATGTGGCTCAGAAGGTTGAGCGGGTTGGCTGGTAACCAGAAGGTTGCTTGTTCGATCCCCGGCTCCTCCTGGCTGTTTGTCGAGGTGTCGAACTGCTCCCGACCTCGCCTTGCGTGGTTAACGTTCGTTTCTTTTACGAACCGTCACATGCTGGCTCTGAGACATTTTCTGACCGCTTCGTTCAGTTCTGGATCGCAGCGGTTGTGATCACCGTCGCCGTCCTTGTGCGTGTGGCCAGGTTGCTGGAGCAGGCCCCGGTCCCGATGGGCGTGGCGGCGGTGCGCTGGTCCAAGCTGGTCATCCCCATGGTGGTCCACTCCGCCTCCAAGGTGCGTCTCCGGGCGGCGGCGGCCATGGAGCTGGGTCTGCCCCTGCTGCTGGAGCGGCAGAATGAGGTCGCCGCCGTCATCGAGCCGCTGATGCCCACGGTGAGCAGGCAGCCTCTTGGCTTTCTGTGTTTATAATGACGTGTCATTCTATGTTTATAAGGATGTCATTCTATGTTTATAATGACGTGTCATTCTATGTTTATAATGACGTGTCATTCTATGTTTATAAGGATGTCACTCTGTTTATAAGGATGTCATTCTATGTTTATAATGACGTGTCATTCTATGTTTATAAGGATGTCATTCTATGTTTATAAGGATGTCATTCTATATCTTGGTTTTCTCTGTTTATAATGACGTCATTCTATATCTTGGTTTTCTCTATGTTTATAATGATGTCATTCTATATCTTGGTTTTCTCTATGTTTATAAGGATGTCATTCTATATCTTGGTTTTCTCTGTTTATAATGACGTGAGTCACTGTCTGGTCCAACACAGTATTGTCCAATATTGATGCCTGCAGACATTCTTTGGTATACAGATCTCTATTTAGATCTACAGTACTTGTATAAATGCCAGGTGTACCGTTTTTGTTCATGTTTCGCCATCAAGTTCTTCATGTATTCCTCATTGCTGCTGCTAGCCTCCATTTCTTGTAGATGTCATGTACACGATTGATTGTATGAATGTTTAAGATGAAGTAAAAATGGTACAGTCTTGCCTACTTACAAACGTGTGTATCATGTACTTACTTCTTTCCCTCTGTGCCGTTACAGATACTCATACCGGAGCTACAGAAACTATTTGCGTCCAAGAACGAAGTGAATGTGCTCAAACTCTGGCCTCTATTCGTCAAACTTCTGGGAAAGGTAAGACGCTCGCTTGTAAAAATGAAAACGACAACATGCATCCAACGTTGAATGTTGTACCACTTTTTTGAGGGGGGGAGACTGAGGGAACCCAACATGGCTTCTTCCAAACGCCGTGCATCTAGACATGTTCCTTATTCCTCCAACAGCAACTCCACCGCGGCGGGCCCTTCATCAACTCCCTACTGCACCTGGAGGAGCTGGGGTTCCGCAGCTCCTCGCCCAACATCAAGAAGATCGCCTTTATCGCCTGGAAGAGCCTCATCGACAACTTTGCCCTCAACCCTGGTGAGCCATAGAGTCCACCTTCAGCTGAGCTAACCATTGTGTCGACTGCCCAGCTCCGATACGGACTACCCGGACCGTTCATGGACTAAACGTTTAGGGTTGAGGGAGGCTGATGGTCTCCTCCTCTTGGCTCCATGTGATTTCCCTCGCTGTAGAGATCCTGTGCAGTGCCAAGCGCATGAAGCTGCTCCTGCAGCCGCTGCTCTCCATCCACGTGCGCACAGAGGCCCTGCAGCTCAGCCGGCTGGAGGTGTGGTGGTACCTGGTGGTGCGGCTGGGCCCCAACCTGGGCCCCCACTTTGAGCAGGTCAGAGGGGCCGCGATGCTTTCTTTCTCGCGGCACGCACGCGAGGGGAAGACTCTTGAGTTTAGTTTTTGCAATTGTTAAGCACTTGGTGTTGCTGTTTTGCATGAAAAACGCTGTGTAAATAAAGTTTGGTTTGATGTACGTTTCCTGGTAGGTTTCCGTACCGTTACTCCAGTGCACCATCAGCACAGAATCGTCCACACTCCAGACCGGGACGCCAGCCAGAGGAGCAGGGCAGAGCAGCACCCTGGTCTCCTCCACTCCAAAGACCGGTACATCCACATGCTCTGAAACCTGCCGCGTTCCCGGGGTTAGAAGAGGGCACGATGGGCTGTGGCTCACAAAGCTTACTGCATCTCGCTGTTCTGATTGGCTCTTTTTGGTGTGGTGCAACATGTTGAAACGTGCGTAAAAATGTCCAACGATTTTCCGCCAATCCTAACTGGCCAGAGGCTGGACTTTGGAATTTCATATATGGCTACCCAGGTCACAAATACAGTAACGGTCACAAATACATTGGATGCACTGTTGTTGAAGTTTTTTTGTTTTGGTGGCGTGTTCTCGCAAGCTGTCGGAACACTGCAGGATGCAACACAGCCTGCCGGTTGCGGGCTGTTTGTTTTTACGACGGGGTCAGTTGAGACGTAGTCCTTCACTAGGTGTTGCGTGGCTGAAGGCAGCGCTGTAGTTCGACTACCATGCACACCCTGTGGTGACCAGCGCCTGCGTAGGTCCCTGATATTTAAATACATCACACCCTAGGGGGTGCAGTGGACATTTTACTGAATGCTGTATTTCTAAATCCTTCCCCCAGGTAATCCAACGTGCTTCAACAGCCCTGCCAACACGCCGCGCCTGAACCTCAGCAGCAGCCAGCAGGCCGGCCACAGCTTCCCCCCCATCCAGCTGCTGGGCCTGGAGATGCTGCTGCACTACTTCCTGGGGCCGGAGGTTGTTGCCGCGGCAGCCAGGGTCAACCTGCAGCTGACACTGGGTGAGGGCGTCGGACATGGTGGCCTACATGGTGGCCTGCTTGAAGATGTTGCTTGAATGCCTTTTTTTTTTCTCTCTCTCTCTCTCTTTAGGCATTTATGTCACAGTCCTCTGTTTTATTTATTGGAATATTTGGGAAGATCCAATGTTTTTGTTGTTAATGTTGCAAAAAAAGGCTGTTTTGAATGTTTTTCCACAGCAGTATTGATTGACGCTCTGTTTGTTTGATTGATTCACTTCTCAGCAGTACAAACAATCTTTAAAACTCTCACAGAATCGACGAGGAGGCCAATAGTAATTCCAAATCTTTTCTCTTCATCTTCAGAGCCGCTGACCCACTCCTTCCTGTCGGGGGGCTCTACCTTCTCCAAGCACGCAGCCCTGCTCATCTCCCGCGTTACGGACGGCTTCATGAGCGTCGGCGCTGATGCCCCAGGTAGACCCCAAGGGGCTGAAGGATGAGATGCAGGGTACTTAAACAGACTCGACCTAATCGACATCACTTCCTTTGTAGATTCCCTCCTGGTCCTCATTTGGAGGAGCCTGGTCAGTTTGGTCAGCTCCACGGTAGACTCTGGTAAGTGTTCCCTGACCAATCACAAAGTGACGATCTCCTCAACACCTCCTCCACCTCCACCTGCCGGCCCGCCCCGTTCTCCTCTTTCTCACACGCTTTTCGATGAGGACGTTTCATGTGTTTTTAAGTGTGTTGTGGCGGCTGCTGTTTTGCGGGGGGGCTCTCTGTGGGTCGGCACCCAGCAGCGTCACACAGAGTACACTGAGTGGGCCCCTTGTCACGGGCGGGGCCCGCGAGCCCCTGGCCTCGCCCGCTTCACCCGGCCCACCCTACACCATCTCAATCAGTTTAAGTCTGAGCGGTGCTGGGGGCCGTTTGTGGCTCTGTGTCGCTGTGACGACCTGTCCACTCTGAGGGGCTCCCCGGGGCCCCAGTGATGACCATCTACTGGCACTGTTGGAACACACTTCTTATTTATACACACTACTTGTTTTAGTACATGCTTTTGTCCAAATCCCGAATACCATGCTGTGTTTTTCATTTATAAGCAGCGAGGCATCTCACTCAGGGATGCCCTCGGCTGGGCCCCTTGGTTCAAACCCCTGAACTCAAACATGTGTGTTCCTGTGCCCCGGTCGCAGGGAGCGGCAGTAAGAAGGAGCGGCAGGGCTCCGAGGTGCTGACTCTAATGCTGCAGGCCCTGCAGACCATCGCCTCCTCAGAGGCCCTTCCAGCCAGCAGAGTCCTGGTAAGAGCGGAGCCCCACTGGTACAGGTTGACCCCATCAGGGGGAAGGCGTGGCTCAACCCTAGGTTGTGGTTCACCTGTAAAGCTTTTGCTCATGCGCCTCCTTCTCTTGTTTTGCATGCAATGGTCTTGTTTATGTCTTTCGATGCATGTTACGCTTCCTGTGTGGAACTGGGTATCCCTTGCTCAGACCCCCCGTCTTCTGCTCTCCCAGGTCCTTTTCGAGATCACGGTGAAGGGCATCCACCCCAGGGTGCTCGGCTCTGCAGCCTACCAAGTGGGGAAGATGGACGTGCTCAATGTAAGGGCTAGTGTTGTCACAGACATTTGTGTGTGTGTGTGTGTGTGTGTGTGTGTGTGTTAATGCTTTTGTCTCTCTGTCTCAGGGCACCCCAGCACTCTTCCTCATCCTCCTCCTCTACAACAGCAACAAGCTGTCGTCCTACGCAGAAGATGAGAGGTGAAGATGCCTCTACATTGATTTTGTTTTCCAGGAACGGTTTCTAGGCTTTTTCCATCCAGATGAGACGACTCAGTGTGTCGTATGGGACCGATGTCTGACCATAAATGGTCATGGCTGTTACCATTTGTGGTCATCACTGGTCTATTTCATGAGCGTTAAATCGTCTTTAGAGTTTGTGGGCGTGGGTGTCCTGACCGTATATGGTCTTTCCCGTCCCCAGGTTCTTCCAGTGTCTGACCACGCTGGTGGGCTGCGGCCTGGCCGGCCCCACGTCGTCGCTGGCGTTGGGCGAGGCGGTGCTGGGGGCGGTGGGCCGCAGGGCGTCCTCTGTGGCCAACAAGGAGCACCTGTGGCGCATGTGGAGCGCCGTGGTGACGCCGCTCACAGACGCCATCACTCAGGTGTTAGGCGTCAGAGCAACCCTGTTGCACTTTGTCCTTTCTGCTCAATGATGGTGAAGGTGACCTCTTATGCCTCCAGGTGTGAGTGTGATTACAAGCCCTTTTGAAAATCTGCCTCTTCTGACATCACAAGTGGGCGTGTCCACCTAGATGTGTGCTGATAGGTCAGTCAGCGTACCCAGTGGACCGGAGCAAACGCTGCTCATATGTCCGTCACACATCTGGGTGGACACGCCCACCTGTGATGGTCCAAACGGCTTGTAACGGTTAATCACACGCACAGCTGGTGGTGTAATAGGTCACCTTTTTAAATATCTTTATAGGAACTGTGTCTGGAAATTGTAATTATTTCTGTCAAATAATTAATTAGAAAACTATTTTACTTGTCATGGTAGTTGTACGAGTTTTCCATTTAAAGTTTGTTCTCTCGCTGGCTTCCTTTAGTCCAACGAAGTGAACCAAGGCGACGCTCTGGAGCACAACTTTGGCGCGGTCCACTCCTCCCTCATGTTCCCCATCACACACCTCCTGCTGGGCGCCCCTCTCCACCAGGTGGGTCCTGGGGTCTCACTACCACCCACTCACCATGCTCACTGGCCTCGACCGGCTCTGAACCATGTGCCCTTGAGTAGCCTGGTTCGGCCTCGTTGATGACCTTGATCTCTTATATGGTCTGTGTTTATACTGCGCTTTTCAGACCAGTGGCCTCTCAAAGTGCTTTACAATATTGCCCTAACATTCACCCATTCAGGCACACACTCACACACTGACAGCCAGCTGGCCGGGAGCAGTTAGGGTTCTGCGTCTCGCTCAGGGACACCTCCACACTCGGAGGAGCCAGGGCTCCAAGTAGCAGCCTTCTGGTTACCAGCCAAGCCGCTGTACCTCCCGAGTCACATGCAGCCTATATCACTATTGTTCACTAAAAACCCTTCACAGACGACCCACAAGTCCTTGCTGCTGATGTGGTCCAAGCTGTACCGGGTGTTTGCCCGCTGCTCCGCCCTGGTGCCCACGGTGGAGGAGAACGTCTGCTGTGAGGAGCTGTGTATCAAGATGGCCTCCGTCCTCAACACAGAAACGCTGGCTGTGAGTTGTGGGCGGGGCTAGCAGGGACACTAGGTGGACACGGTGAAGGGTGGCTGACCGGGCTGGTTGTGACTCGGGGGGGTATTTGGTTGTCTTTCAGCACCCTGCCACCTTGGATGCGGTCTCCAGTATTCTCCAGGTCATGGTGGAGTGTGTGGACTTCTCTCCGTACACGCCCACGTTTCAGCAGAAGACCAAGTGTAGGTTTTGTTTGTTTCCGTCCGTGCAGTGGTTCAGATTCAGCGTACCAAGTAGTTATCCTGTGGGAAATATGCTCTGCTCAAGATGAACAAAAATAATAATACAAATCGAAATCGGGGTGAAAACAAACAGAAATGCATACTAGTAGGGTACACACTTGTTGCATGTCAAAAAAGATGCACACCTACAGTACACAAAATGCAATCTAATATATAGCTCAAGTCCCTGAAAGGCCTGGCTGTTGCACGTTACTACAGCAGCTGTAAATGTGCCCCCCATCAGCCCCCCGCACGCCCGTCAACTGGACTCGCAAGAGGAGCCAGGCCCTGGGGAACCTGGCCGCCTTCCAGGCCCGCCTGCTCCAGGCTCTGGACGCCTTCCTGGTGGCGGACGGCCCCTCAGAATCCACCGGGCTGGCGCTGGTCTCCATCCTGTCCACGCTCTTCAACAGCCTGGCCCAGGCCACACCCCTGCGGGCGGTGCTGGGCTCCCTGGCTCCGCCCCTCGCTGTCCTCTACAGGCGGGCCAACACCAGCGAGACCCCCACCTTCTCCCCCCAGCTGGTGACGAAGGTGGGAGTTTTTATAGTGTTATGGTGATCGGAGTTAAAAGATCGGGGAAGCATTGGGTTTTCTAGCCTCTAATAAAGAGTGTGAAATGTGGGTTATTGCAGTCAATGCCAAATTAAAGGATTTGGCCGGTTTGCTAAGACCCCATGTTGAAGTGGTTTATGTCGAGATGTCGAGATGTATTTCAGCCATGATTTATTTTTTTGTCAGCTCTTCAGTTAAACACTGTTAAGGCAAAAACAATGATTTTACACGTTTCTCCAAATGCAGACTTACTTTACTAAAGATGATACTATGGCATTGATCACTATGTTGACAATAATTGAAGATATGACCACGTCAAAACGAAGCGGCAACATGGAATCTTATTTGGGCTTATCTAGTGGGGTTCTCCACACTATCTAAAGTGATGGTGCTGTGCTGAGTTGTTGCCCTCCTCTGGCCCCTCGGTGCAGCTGGAGAAGTTCCTGGTGGAGGTGCTGGTCTGCCTGCAGAGTCGCTCCACGCTGGCCTACGACGACCAGCTCCTGGTCTACCTCTCCCCCCTGCTCTGCGTCGCCTTCCCACACAAGAACAAGGCGCTCCGTACGCAGGCCACGCACTTCTGGAACGCCACCTTCGCCAAGGCGTCCAGCCTCACCTACCCCGACGAGCTGAAGTAAGACCGAGCCCCGCCCCGCTGGGTCGACCTGTTTAACATGCGTTGTTCCGTAGCCTTAAAGGTGGCTCATCACACTCACACCTGGTGTCAGTGTGATGAGCAGTTACACGCCGTTTTGAAAATCGGGCTCTTCCGACATCACAAGTGGGCGTGTCCACCTAGAACTTTTCAAAACGGCTAATCACACTTGCACCTGGTGGTGTGATATGTCACCTTTTAACGTGCGTTGTTTTGTAGCCTTAACGTCTGTAACGGTTGCCCTCTCGCAGGCCGGTCCTGAGCCAGGTGAAGAGGAAGACCCCCATCATCCTGCCAGGCTTTGAGGTCCTGGCCATGTCTGACGAGCACAGCGGACCGTATTCGGTGGGTGTGCCTTTTGTTAAAGGGTGTTCTCGGGTATCAGTAGCAGCTCCTTCCCGTTTGTTATTGGACCTGACTGTGTGTGTGTGTGTGTGTGTGCGTGTGCGTGTGTGTGTGCGTGCTTGGCTGCAGAGCGACTGTTCGCAGCTGGAGACAAAGCTGAGTGGTGTGCAGATGCCGTCGGCGGGGAAGAGGGACTCCCTGCTGAGCAGGGCTACCGAGCTGAAGGACCACAGCTCCAAGTCCCTCGCCAAACCCGTCTCGGTAAGAATGCGGACATGTTTGATTTTAAATGGGAAGTGTATTGTTGTGCTTTGACCTTTTTTATTTTTCATGTAATTTATTTGATTTGTATAAAATTTTATTTTGTACAATTTCATTGGTAGTTTACTATGAGGGTTACATGCATCATGACGAAAAGGGTAAATAAATGGTAAATGGACTGCTTATATTTAGCGCTTTTGTAACCAGTGGCCACTCAAAGCACTTTACAATATAGCCCAACATTCACTCATTCATACACACATTCACACACAGCCAGTCAGGACCAGTTTGGTTAAAGTGTCTCTAATGGGCTATTTACATCTACAGACGGCTCAGCGAGGAGTATGATACGTATTATTACTGACTGTAACGTATGGACCTGGAAAATCTTAATAAAAAAAAAAAGTGTCTTTCTCAGCTCAACGCTCGACCCGGAGGAGCCGGGGTTTGAACTAGCAACCTTCCGGTTACCAGTCAACCCGCTCTACCTCCTGAGCCACATGCCGCCAGAAAAGAGAGCAATGTCAATTTTTTCTTCTTATCGCGGCAGACCAAGCTGGACTTCGGTTCTCCCAAGCCGCCCCCCAGAGGGGTCCTGGAGGAGGAGGCCTCCATCGACTTTGTGTTCATTCCTCCGGAGAACAAGGAGCGCGTGCTGACGGAGCACCAGAAGGAGGTCAAGAGGACCAAAAGGTGATCCACACGCGCTGTCCCTCACTACCTTAGACCCTTCAGTGTAGTAGACATGAGTGTTCTTACAGAGCCGTTGTTTTGTGGTGATCAAACAGGGGCGACATCCCTGCCATGTACAACAACCTGGACGCCTCCCTGGACACCACAGCCTTCACCCAGTACACCCAGAGCCAAGACGAGTCCGCGTTAGTTCCAGCAAACCGCACAAATGCAAATTTGGTGAACTCCCTTGTAGATGCTTTGAGTAAAACCCTAACTTCTTTTCACCCTCAGAGAGAAGTTGATTGCGGAACAACCCGAAAGTGCTAACCCTGTCAAGGTACTTAAACCCTTAAGGGTCAACAGCCGATGGTTTACTCTAGAATAGTCAAATAACCTTTCAGTGGACTGATTAGTAGTTAAATCTTGCATAATCTTGAGTATCATATGATTTCATAATCTTGTTATGAGCCAATTTACAGAGCAACTAACGAATAAACATTTAGAATCCGAGAAAAATAAATATCTTACAAATTAGAGTAAAATCAAAACAAATCTTCGGCAAGATTGATTCATTTCTTTTAATTGTCCTTAAAGGTTCTGTCTATAAATACAATCCCGGTTTCATTCCAGGTTGATGAAATGGAAGTCGATGGAGAGTCTGACCTTCCATACAAGGACACCGAGGACCACATCAGCCCCGACGCCGCAAAGAACAAGGACGTGGAGCAGGAGGGGGAGGGGGTGGTCCTGGCGTCGGCCGACATGTCCATGCAGGATGCCCAAGAAGACCCAGAGCCGAACGAGGAGTGCGCCAGCGCTGACGTCTCCGGCTCCTCGGACCTGGTCTCGGGCACGCCACCGAAGCACAACAGCAGAAGGCAGTCCTTCATCACCCTGGAGAAATATGTGGAAGGCAAGGCCGCCAGCCCCATCCAGGTGACCAAGTTCACGGGACGCCTCGCACCCACCGCCAAGGGCAAAGCCAGCCCCTCATCACAGGGCGGGGATGAGCCGACGCCGTCGGAGACCCTCCGGCCCGCAGAGTCTAGCTCGCCACCGGACAGCACTGACACAAAGAGCAGCGTGCCGGGGGAAAAGCCCGCCAAGAGGCATTCAAGTGGCGGAACAGAAGATGAAGATGTTATCCCGGACACGCAGACTACTGCCGGGGATGAGAGCACAACCGTAAGTACTGTGACAAAGGAAGAATTGGATGGCGGTGCTGGTCCAGAGGAGCAGGAAACAAATGGAACCAGTCAAGAGACTGAAGAGTCCGATGGGTCTCCAGATGATTCCCAGAATTCCCAAGGCACCTCTGAGGATGCATCCAGACGGTCTGGGCGCCTCAGGGTGCGTCCCCGGTTACCAGGACAATGTTCAGAGGATTGGGAGAACGCAAAGAAGAAGGATAAGCACTCCGCGGAATACAAGGGCAGGAGTGGTTCTCTCACCGCAAGCCAAGCAGACGACCGGTCACCACCAAGCAGGTCTGGCAGGCGGGGGAGATCGGCCACTTCCGAAACAAACCACGGCGACGAAAAACTGAGGAGGAGTCCTCGGAATGACAAGAGGAAGTTCTCGCAAACAGATTTACCGCCCAGGGGTTCTCGCAAGACAGCATTGTACAGCCAGTCACAAGATCTGCTCGGCTCGGAGGAGGAGAAGCCCCAGAGGAGAAGCCCCAGAGGAGGCGAGCAAAGCCAAACGGACTCTCAGTCAGACACCAATGCTGATACGGACAGCCAGTCCCAGGCAAGGCGGAGTCTACGGAAGACTGCAGCTGCCACAGAGACTGAAAAGCCTGCCAAGCCCAAGCAGCAGGGCAGAGGCTCAGCGGTGGAGAAACCACCACTAAGCTCGAGGCTTAATGCTCCCAAACCCTTATCAGCCGTCGACAAACACGAGCCCCAGCCAACGGGCTCTCCAGCACCCCCACACTCTCAGAATGAAAGCCAGTCCCAGGAAGTGCCAGACACAAAGACCACGGTTCTCAGTAACTCTGAGGAGTTTGAACCTGAGAGGCAGGCTGGGAAGGATGAGGCCATGACATCCCTGAGCACACCCCAGGCGGATGCACCTGTGACACCTGCACCCCAGGCAGCTGCACCCCAGGCAGCTGCACCCCAGGCAGCTGCAGCTCAGGCACCTGCACCCGAGGCAGCTGCACCCCAGGCAGCTGCACCCCAGGCCCCTGCTGCACCCCAGGCCCCTGCTGCACCCCAGGCCCCTGCTGCACCCCAGGCCCCTGCTGCACCCCAGGCCCCTGCTGCACCCCAGGCAGCTGCACCCCAGGCCCCTGCTGCACCCGAGGCCCCTGCTGCACCCCAGGCCCCTGCTGCACCCCAGGCCCCTGCTGCACCTGAGGCCCCTGCTGCACCCCAGGCCCCTGCTGCACCCCAGGCCCCTGCTGCACCTGAGGAGGCCCCTGCTGCACCCCAGGCCCCTGCTGCACCTGAGGAGGCCCCTGCTGCACCCAAGGAGGCCACACCTGAGGCTACAACTGAGGCCCCTGCTGCATCCGAGGAGGCTGCACCCCCCGAGGAGGCTCCTGCACTTGAGGAGGCTGCACTCGGGGCTCCGGCTGCGCCCGGGGCTCCGGCTGCGCCCGGGGCTCCGGCTGCGCCCGGGGCTCCGGCTGCGCCCGGGGCTCCGGCTGCGCCCGGGGCTCCGGCTGCGCCCGGGGCTCCGGCTGCACGGCCCTCCCAGGCCGACCGCCATCCCAAAGCCCGTCGCAATCAACTGAGCTTGTTAGTAGAGGCCTCCAAGGGGTCGCCGTCTGATGAGGACAAGAGAAGGGCCGGTGCAGCCAGCTCCATCAGCCAGGAGGACTCTCAAGCGCTCACTCCCACTTCTTCCGGCAGCCAGCTGCAGAACAGACTCAGGCGAAGGAGCAAGGCCTCCGCACAGGCGCTTGAGGCTTCTGACAAAAGCCAAAATTCAACCGAAAGCGAACTGGATGCCGAGGCTCAGGCGTCCCCTTCTGCTGTCAGACCGAGGACCAGAAGCAGCATGCCGGCTGGGCAGCAGCTCTCCCAAACCATCTTCTCCTCCCCGGATAAGGCTGCCTTAGAGGCCCGTAAACCAAAAACAGGCCGGGGCAAGTTTCCAAGACGGAGGTCATCCCAAGTCCTCCTGGCCAACAGTGAGACCTCCGAGTCGGAATCGTCCGAGACTAGAGAGTCTCCTCCCCCGAAGAAGATGATCAGGGATCAGAAGGGCCCTCTGGTTCCGAGCCCTTTGACAGTACAGAGCGCTGCCAGTGACGGTGCCTCTGAACCCTCTCAAAGGGAAGCCTCACACAGGGGCAGTCCCACAGTAAGCCCCTTTAAAACCACCTCTCTGTTGGTGTCGCAGAAGGAGGCATTAATCTCACTTTCAAGGGTGCCGTTGGTTTTCACGAAACTCGAGCAGCAATGTGCGGTGGGGGTTACCCCAATTGTAGCCCTGGAGCCAGTCCCAGAGAAAGCGGGAACCGAGAACACAAAGCCCATTGCTCCCAACATGGACTTGATGCACAAGCAGTCTCCAATTGTTCCATCTCTAGAAGACTGCGAGCAAAGGCTTTCTCAAGCAGAGCTGGACCCCTCGAACCAGGTTCCTCTGGATTGTGAGACCACTGACACGACAACAGAACATTCTCCGGAGGGTCTTCTACCCCCTGGTCCCGCGGTGCCCACCTCCACCACAAACGCCAGCTTGAATGAGGACGACGACGGCGACGATGAGGTGTTCACCGACGCTACAGATCTGCCGTCTGCTCCAGCAGACCATCGTTCCACGCCGGCGACGTCCAGTGAGGCCACTGCGGACCAGAGCTCGTCGGTCTCTCTCTGCTCAGAGGAGAAGGTTCAACATCTGGCTCGACCGGCGCAAGAGGAGGTCGTTGAGGAAGAACCACAGGCAGACTCTTCAGAACCACCCAGAGTACGGGATGGGTGCGAGGATGCTGCTCAACAGGACGAGGGGGAACCTCAAACGGCCCTGGAGAAACTTGTAGTGGAAGAGGAGCTGGGCCAGATCAGCTCACTGGAAGACCCAGCAGGGTCAGCCCAAGCCACGACGAGTGTCCAGGAAGAAGTCAGGGCAGCACAGTCTGTTCCATGTCGTCAAGCGGTGGTGGAGGAACGAGGCGCACCCCCTACAATGGAGGGCGAAGAAGACGAAGCCACTCAAATAGACAAGGAAGAGGCAGAAACGGCCAGCCTCGCTCCTGTTGGTCCGCTGGCTGGTGGCCGTCCAGCCCTGTGGACCTCGACGCTCGCCGCCAAAGAGGACAGTCAGGCTTCTCCTGCAAAGCAGCGGACCCCCGAGGTGGGGGCGGGACCGGAGGTGGCCCAGAGCCCCAGTGGTCGGACCCGCGGCACGTGGTCCCCCTCCGCTTCCCCGTCCTCCAGCATCCTCAAGAAGGCCCAGAAGAGGGCGTTGGAGGAGGACGCCATCTCGCCTCTGGTCAAGGTAACACATCCCAGGACTGTTTAATTAATCACATTTTAGCACGATTTAGATTTTTGGGTCAAGCGATCTCCAAACTAATATAGAGTTGAAACGTAATTCATCTATTTTAATTAAATGTTTTATAGAAACTGCAAAAATGAACAGCTGGATACATTTTTGTACATTATTTTTGATTTTAACGTTTTCAATTTTACATTTTTTTTTGGTCTTTTTTTAAGGGGAAATTTCAAAGTTCTCAATTAGTGTTTTTTTTTTTTTTGAGAAATGCTGAATAAATGCATAATGTTTCCAAACTCAAAAATAATCATTTGAATAATCGTGATTTCAATATTGACCAAAATAATCGGGATTATAATTTTTTTCATAATCAAGCAGCCCTAGCGTTCCTTCAACTTGGTGTGTCAACAAGTGTCTAATTTAGTCTTTTTCTTATACAGTATAACCATGGGGTGCACTACCTGTTTAACCAGTTACATCACTGTTCCACAGTCCAGGCGCGTGTCATTCGCCAACCCCATCCATCACCAGGAGCTGGCCGACGACATCGACCGACGCAGCCCCGTCGTCAGGACCAGCTCGCCCAAACGGTTCAAAACCAACAGCGCCATCCCTCAGCCTAAGGTCATTATCGGGAGGAGAGCTAACATTCACAGCACGCATCTACAAAATGGGATTTCCGTTGTTAGTAAAATGTTGGTATAGTTGATTCACTGAAAAAACCCAGACAGTTTGGCAGTAGAAAACCCGGCACTAACTCGGATCAATGGCGTGTTACAGTACGTCACCACGCCCACCAAGGGGCCCCTGGGCCTCAGTCCGAGGAACCTCCATAGCTCCGGCTACAAGAGCTCCAAGAAATGTCTGGTACGTCCTTCACGAGGATACTGTGGTGTGTGTGCAGATGGAGAGACGGGCTAGACGACGGTATCATAGACCCTATATTCTACACCACTATTGAATATAGATGCACCGTTTATAGGACAACGGTTAACGACAAATTCAAACCGACATCACAATGTAATGGAACACTATCCAAATCGAAACGGCTGAAAAATCAAAAGCTTTTTCTTTTACAATTCAATAGTTAAATAAAGATGTTATAATATCAATTCATCTCAACACATAGGCCTGGCCTAAAGGAAAGAGCAGTTACTGTATATGTTGACTGCTTCCAATGTTGTGTTAGTCATACTATAGAATGATTTATTGCTTTTGTTTAGTGAATAATACAGAACATAAGGAACTTAAAAAATCACACTAAAACGCAATCGTAATATTGGTCGAAATAATCACAATTTGGTTATTTCCCCAAATCGTTCAGCCCTAGCGCCGTACTTAACTTCTGCCATCCCCTCGTTTCCACCGCCGCCTCCCAGATGTCAGAGATGAGCCAGGAGCCCCGGGCCGTTCCCAAGGACTGCGTCTTCCCGTCGCTGGTCTGCTGCTCGGCGCCCATAGAGGCTGTGCTGCCTCTCATCTCCACCAACATGTGGTGAGCACATGTGTTGGTCTCACACCGTATGAGAGATGTGGGCATGTTGTAAAGGCTTAATTCATGTTTTATATTAGTTTTGTATTCATGTTTTATGTTGTAATAGGAGATCAGAAAGGCACATTGAGCGTGTAGCATCTAGCGTACATAAGCTGACGGTGCTAACGGTGTCTTAGGTTAAGTTTTTACCTTTCTTTCTTCTTTCTTTCTTTTACCTGCAACTCGCCTCATTGTCGCCCGCTAGGCCGCGTGGGTTTGGTCAGCTGGTGAGGGCCAAGAACATCCGGACGGTGGGGGACCTGAGTTCACTCAAGCCCCTCGACATCAAGACGCTGCCCATTCGCTCGCCCAAGATCTCCAACGTCAGGAAGGCCCTTCAGCTGTATGAGGCTCAGGTTGGTCCATTTAAGAGGAACTGTATGCTGCATTAAAAGTACGCCCCGTTGGTTACCGTCATCGATGGCTTCACTCAGAATTGTTATTTGATAACCTGCTGTTAACTTTTCCGTTAAGATCAGTCTTGTAAAGCATTGATGATTTTCTCCACTGCATTTTTGTACATTATACTTAATAATAGATCACGACAGGCTGTGGTATACGGTCATTATACCCCCTTAGCTGTGGTATAATGACCGTATAACACTGACTGAAGTGATCTATTGCTTTTATAAAACGGTTACGTAAGTATGGCGAAATGAAACTCATAGACACCCTCAATTTTGAAAAAGCTAGAAAGTCGGAAAAGCATTTTTTTTTAACAAATACAAAAAAGTAGTCCCTCCTGGCTGCCTGCAAAGTGTACGGCGGTTGCTATGCAACGCACTGTAGCGTCCTTCAGAGAGAAGGCTAGAGACGGTAGCTCGGTTTAACCTACTATGGAGTTCACCCACCGTGTGCCTATTGCATTACAACATTTCCACCCTCTCCAGCAATCAACATGTTTTTAGGCTTCAGTGAACTATGCTATTGCTTTTATATATAAATAAACAACAGTTCAAGTTAGGCGCGGAGTGATACTGAACTCTGTAAACTGAACGGGCGTCATAGCTGTGTGTATACGCTCAATATACAACAGTTGGGAACCAATCAGATGGCTTGATTTAAGCCACCCGTTTTATACACCGTATTTGAACTTTGAACCATTCTCCTGGCAGCGCAAGATGCGAGGCTGCGGGGACGAGTTGAAGAGCTTCGAGGAGATGGAGAAGATGATGTCCACCACGGAGCCGGAGGAGACCATCACGTCACTCAACCAGGAAGAGGATGACAAGACCCCCCACGAGCCCCTGGGTGAGTGCTTGTTGGACATGGGATAGAAAATGAAGTCGTGACAAACTAGCCCTGTGGTATCTCATGACGGACACATTTTGTTTAAATGACGCAATGTGTAAGATGAGCCCCTCCCAGTTATTATGCGTGAGACTCTCTGTCCACTCTGAGTGGCTGATAGCTCGACTGACTGGGTGGCGGCAGTGGGAGGGGTGGATAGTGAGATGGTTGTAAACAGAGAGAGGGGAACGGGCCATCCAGGAGTTCTTGTGTTTAGCCTATATCAGTTCTGTCCAAGATAGCCTCTCCTCCCAGCTGCCGTGCTGGAGTGGGACTGAAAGTGTTTTGGTAGATGACTCTTCTCCACTGTGACTAGTATGCAGACAACCAGCTTCAACCAGTATCAGTGACCAGTATCAGTAACCAGTATCAGTAACCAGTGTTGGCACTGGTTGCGACTCCTGAGCGCTCTTGCGTCAGTGTTCCTGAGACCTCCAGGTGTGCTCTAGCAACACGGGGCACACTGCAAGTTTTAATATTATTGCAAGGCCCTTATTTGCTCTGTAATCAAAACACCCATTTAGCCAAACTGGGAAACGAGGACATTGTCCTTTTCCCCTTTTTAAATCGATCAGCATTGACTACAGATCTCCAGGAAATTCACTGGTAGGCACTACTAGAAACTTTACACACTGCGACTTTAATGTTTAATCTGATAACCAATTACAGATCACCTCCCTGTTCTTGATGTGTTTTCTATTGAATTTAAACAACATGGGAAAACATTTGACGTGTTTTTTTTTATTTGTAGCCACCGAGTTGGTGGACGAAGACCAGCCTGCGGACCACGAGAGCTTCCTTGTGGAGACGGCGACCTACGATATGGAGACAGAGACCCACACGGTGGAGGCAAAGAAGGAGCCGGTGGAGGCCATGGAGGAGGAGGTGGCAGAGGAGGTGGTGGCAGAGGAGGTGGCAGAGGAGGAGGTGGCAGAGGAGGTGGTGGCAGAGGAGGTGGTGGCAGAGGAGGTGGAGAAGGAGGAGGAGGAGGAGGAGGCCGGACCGAGCGTGGAGCAGGCCCCCAGCAGGCACCTGGCCCCCGGGGGACTGCTCTGCCAGGCAGATGCCCTGAGCTCCAGCGCCAGCCTGGAGGAGCTCAGTCTCTGCACGGCGGAGCAGCTGGTGAGGCTGCACGACGCCCTGGGCGGCGTGATGCGCAGCGTGGTTCTGGAGCTCCAGAGCCGCCTGGGTCATATGGACGGCATGCCCCGATAGGCTGGCAGCCACAGCAAACCATGACATTGCTGTAGGGTCTGCTCACGCTGAGCTGAACCAGAGCGCCAGAACGGGAGGGCTCCTGACGAATGTTTTTTATTGTTTGTAGTTGACACATGTATGGCTGTTGGGCAGTGTGAATATCACGGGAAACGGATGTACAGTTACAGTGTGGTGTCAAACTATGTTTGAAGTGATGGCCATGAAATAGCACTTTGTTTTACCCCCCCGCTCCCGCTCCCCGCAACCGGTCTAGGAAGTGGTCCTTGACCAGACCGACTGACATTTACCAAACAACCTCTTCAACACTTGTACTTTTCATTGTAGTTAATTTATAGGTACTCGATATGGGAAACCGCTGCTTATATTTTAACGCCTCATCCATGGCCACTCCTACTTAGCCACGTCTCATGTAAATTTCTTGCTAGAATTTTGCTATTTGCCCTTTCAATTATTTTAGCATTTGCCTTGCTTATTGGCCTTTTTTATTGTCATAAACGGATAGTTAGGTTATTCCAATGTCTGGGATTTTTATGTTTCATATGCATCAATAAAACACTCAAATGTGGACGTATTGTTTCCGATGTACGATTTGATCTGTTGTCCTCTTTTAAGGTTGTGTGGATGAAAGAGGCCGCACCCATTTTAGAAATCAACGTCAAAAGTTGTAATCCAGCCCTGTGTGTCCAATACTTGGACTGGCATCAAGGTCCAGATCAGCCATGTCTGCCGAAAGAACACAACCAGTGCACAGGTGTCACTGAAAACGTCCTAACAGGATGGGTATGTATATATATATACATATATATATAGGTGTATGGGAGCGTTGGTGGTAAATAAGGAGACGCCACATTGCAGGAGCTTAGTGTGCTTTATTCACTACTGATTAAAGGGCACAGGGTTCACCAGACTTAACAAAACACACGTTTACTACTAGTGGCCAGCCCTGTGAAGGAGGGAAGAGTGAGGCTTTTAGAACTCTTAAGGGCTGGTTTCATCTAGAGGAGAGGGATGGAGAGGCCACGGTTATATTCTATTTCTTCATAATCATCTCAACGCATCTACTACGTTAAGGTCACTCATTTTGCTTCAGGTTTCATACTTCTACATTAGATATGGCTTTGCCAGCGTTACTCTAGTTCATCTGAGCTGTTAAAGATTTGACAAACATAGATTTCATATATATATATATATATATTAAATAGGGTGGTTTTGCAGTACAATACAAGTACATTAGTACTTGTACTGTTGTGTATTGTTATTCCACGTGTCATGTCATCTTCTACCGCTATAGTCTATCGTATCATTTCGATATGATCTGTATATATTCATTATTTATATTGCGTTTCTGTCCGTTCAGGTGTCTATATCATGTCAAATCCACAGGGAAGGAAGGGAAAGAGTCGTACAAACGATAAAAACTAAATTCACATTCAACACTACCATGATTACACAGCGAGCAGATCCTCCAAACAAAACAAAAACAACAACAACAACATTGCACTTAGCCCACGGTACCGCGAGCACAACGAGCGGGATTGACCAATCCGCTTCCCCCTGTGGCTGTCTCTCGCCCACTCCTGAGAGAGGAGGCGGGTCGGTGGGCGGGGCCTCTGCGTCTAGACGGCCTCCACGTAGTTGGCGGGCAGCATGCCGGTCTTTCCGGTGCGCTGCACCGTGCCGTACATCCAGCCCTCGTCGATGGACTGCACGTTGACGATCACGTCTCCGTCCTTGAAGGTCACCTCGTCGTTGTCGGCCGCCCCGTAGTCGTACATGGCGCGCACCGTTTTCTGAGGGGGGGGGGCGGGCGGCGGGTTAGTGGTCAGTGGGAGGTCTGTGGGAAGGGTGTGAGTGTGTGTAGTAATCACCACTGTTGTAAAGTGGTGTGTGTGTGTGTTTGTGCTCATCCCGGTGGTAGAGGGGTGTGTGTGTGTGTCTCACCCCGGTGGTAGAGGTGTGTGTGTGTCTCACCCCGGTGGTAGAGGGGTGTGTGTGTGTGTGTGTCTCACCCCGGTGGTAGAGGGGTGTGTGTGTGTGTGTGTCTCACCCCGGTGGTAGAGGGGTGTGTGTGTGTGTGTGTCTCACCCCGGTGGTAGAGGGGTGTGTGTGTGTGTGTGTGTCTCACCCCGGTGGTAGAGGGGTGTGTGTGTGTGTGTCTC
>NC_140284.1:19164386-19241886 GCF_964030765.1 Micromesistius poutassou | reverse complement strand
TCTGGATGCCGCGGTAGTTGATGTCGCTGAACTCCTGGGTGTTCTTCTTGGCGCGCTCCATCTCAGGGTAGGACGCCATCGCCGTGAAGGAGCCCTTGCTCTTCTCATGGTCCTGGTGGTATCTCACCTGGACACACACACACACACACACACACACACACACACACACACACACACACACAGGACGGATGTCAGGACTCAGTTGGTATGGAGACTGAGATTGCGATCACCAAAATGCTTTTTGGGGGGATTTGATCATTTGATCCTTGGGGAGTTAACCAAATTACACTGGCCTTAAAAAACAGGTAAAAAGTGAACTCACTCCTGAGATGTTGAGCTGGGACTCCTTGACGCGCCTCATCTCCGGGGTGTCCAGGACGAAGGCGGCCTTGCCCTGCACCTGCTTGCGGAAGCTGTCCGAGTACAGCACCTGGTGGGAGGCAGCGGCAGGGAGGTTACGCCCCGTCTGAGGACCTCCGGGTCTCCGTGAGGACTCCTCCGTCCTCACAGACTAACGTAGCGGCCACCGCACAAAGACAACACCATGGGAGGGAGGAACACGGCAACTACACAGGCGACTACTACAGGCTGCCACCAGGGGGGGGCGTTACGGGGCTGACCTCAGGCACAGGAATTAGATGGGGGGGGGGGGGGGGGAGGAATGGGTAAAGCATTGAGAGACGTACAGGTAAAAAGAGTGTGGGCCAATCTAATCCACACTGAGGATGAGACAACGGAGGTGAGAGGGTAGTTCCGACAGCACAAGAGTTTAGTGTTGGTGGTTTAAAGATTAAATACACAGAAGAGATTTACCCTGGGAACAGAGTTAATGTGATTAACTGGTGCCAAAGGACGAACGCGTTAGGGAAGGGGGTTAACTAGGGGTACTACTGGAGGGTTGCTAAGGAAGGGGTGGGGGGAGCGGCATGTCCTTGAGGGGGAAGACAGAGATACTTGGGGGGGGTTTGGGTTCTGGATGTACCGAGCTAATGTGTTCTTGGTTCCGTTTGACTCGCTCCATCTCGGGAGTGAACACCACAGGGGTTCCCTTGGCCTTACTGTCCTTATACAACACCTACAGGACACAAGCACAGGGTCCCCGGAGGGACAGTCAGAGCGCAGAAGACATTCAAAGAGAGCACACGCACGGGACAGCCTTCAGAGACGTGGATCTGAGCTGCTAGCGCAGCGCGTTCCGGGACCTTGTGTTAAACACAAACCTCCTGTTGTTGCCCGGACATTTGCCCGGGGTATTTCTGTTCTATCTAATGTATTTGAGCCTATTCCTGTTTTAATGATCAATTAATCCATGTCTGAGAAGTTGGTCCCATCGTGGCCGATTTTTAGGATCTGGGATGTAGCATCCGCAGAACCCACAGCTCTTCACACACACAGCAGGAGACTCTGAGGGGCGGCTGGACCTGAGGGCAGAGGTCAGCAGAGGAGACGGCGATCACACACACACACACACACACACACTAAGAGAGGCCTAGTGGAGCTATGAGGAGGATGTAAGATGAACCAGCACTGCAATTCACACGCTGAGCCGAGAGCTCAGCTCTTTAAAGGGCACATATGCAACAACAAAAAAAAGTAAGGAAGGGAGCGCATGGATGGAAGATTAAAAGGGGAAAACCGGCCTCATTGAGAGGTGGCAGCAGGGTCCAGCTTGTGGTAACTGAAGCGTTGATGGAGGAGGTGGTTTTGGGAGCCAGGGACATTGGTGGATGAGCGATGAGGATGGTAAGCATGAACCGATGAGGAGTTAGGCGGATCAGAGGGATCTATTGTCTACGTTAAACCGTTAGGAACCACACAGGTTTTCAGGATGGGTTTTTTTCTGGATCCAGTACCGAGCTGATGTGCCTCTGGTTCTCTCGGACCCGCTTCATCTCGGGGAGGTCCGATATGGACGTGCCTTTGCCCACGGTGTTGCGGTACTTAATCTATCCCGTACCGTTGGTCCGCGGGTTCCCAGCCAAGAGGATAAAGAGAGACAGCAGTGAGGACACAGGAGAACCGACACACGTGTACACAACCTAGTGCTTATTATTCACAGCATGGCTGGTGTGGGAGCCTCGGAAACAAGGAGAGTCGGGAGTTAATATGGAGAGAAATATAGAAATCATTAAGAAATGGCTTAAGGATACAGATTAAAGTGCGACAGAGTGCAAGCTGCTCAGGAAAATGAATCGTGTTAGAGGAACACTGGGAGATCAGCAACAGCACTCGTTAGTAAAAAACAAAAACTTGAAGGGTTTGATGAAAATGAACAAAGGTTTGGAGGTTTGAAATGGTATTTGGTCTGGCTGGAGGCTGTTGAAGGGAAGTCATGGTTGGGAATGGTGTACAAATGAGGAATGGGGGGAGGAGGGGGGCACAGGGGCAAACCGGGGGGTGGGTGGTGGGGGTACCGTGCTGATGTTCAGCTGGTTGCGTTTAACTCTCTCCATCTCAGGGGTCTCTGATATAGAGGTTCCTTGTCCGAGTCCTTCTTTGTACTGAAGCTTTAAATAAGAATGTTAAAAATAGGTCAACAAGTATGCAGGTAAAAGTTTCCATACTGAAAGTCTTGAAACTATTTTCATGTAGGAGTGAGGGGGGGGGGGGGGGTGAGTGAAGGAAAAAAAAAAAAGGAAAAACATAAAAATTCAGCGGGATGAAAATCTGAAAGGAACAGCAAAATAATTAGCAATAGAGCCACAGTCAGATCATCAGCTCATGACTTGGGAATGATTTGGGAATGGAACAGGGATTCAGTTAGGATGACAGGAAAAGCTGTAACAAAAACAAAACCTTATTTCTATCATTACTGCTCTTGGCTCTGGGATGAGAATGAGGTCAGAGGAGTGACTTTTAATTGGGTTGGGGGGGGGGGGGGATCACTCTGTGGTTCTGGTCCACTACCGAGCTGATGTGCTTCTGGTTCTCTCGGACCCGCTTGACCTCCGGAAGATCCTGAATGGCCGTGCCTTGGCCCAAAGATTCCTTGTATTGTATCTACCGTGTCAAGATGTACAGCAAGACAGTGAGAGAGACAATAGGCAGCCCAGCTACACAGTAAATACTGCCCCCATGGAGGCCATGAACACCTCAGGATGGTAGCCGTCACCAAAGCATAGTACATGGTGTAAAAACAATGTCAAAAACGTTGCATCATTTCATTGTTGTCTCTGATAAACTTTTAATATATTATATGAAAATTATATTTTATGCATATTATATTATATTGTGAGTTACAAAAAAGATTTAATTAAGTCTGTTACCTCAGCGTTTAGACATGATTAAGTGGCGTGTTTAGAGGGGAAAATATTTGAATTAGTGCAAAAATAAAGAAAAGAAAAACTGGGGACATTTTAAATGATGTAGATTAAAAATGGCGGTCAATTGCTCAGGGATTTAGTGTCCAGCTAGCCTGGATGCTAGCTAGGGACGGACCAGGCGGTAGGGGAGGGGAGGTGGAGGATGAAGGGTAACGTGAAGAGGGGTAGCTGGCCAGGGTTCAGGGTCACAAAGTACCGTGCTAATGTTCCGCTGGTTCATCTTAGCCCGCTCCATTTCTGGGGTCTTAGGCACCGTGGTGCCGCCTGCCAGGTCATCTTTGTACTGAATCTTCACAAAGATCAAGAATGAAGGCATCAACCCAAAGGTAAGCCACTGTATCCCCCCAACCCCCCCACAAAGGTTAGCCACTGTATCCCCCCCAACCCCCCCACAAAGGTTAGCCACTGTATCCCCCCCAACCCCCCCACAAAGGCTAGGTTGTTGAACTCCCCAACCAGCCCACTACTGAAATACAACTGTGATTGAGGTACAAGTTTCATTGTTTTTTCAAAAAAAATTTTTTTGCTTTTATATTGTTTGAGATGCCAGTTCTGGGTTACCAAAATAAAGTATATTTCATTAAGTCTGTAACTTTAGTGTTTAGACATGATTAAGTGGTATGTTTAAAAGAAAAAAAAAGAAAAAATATTTGAATTAGTGCAAAAATAAAACAATACATTTAAATGGTGTGGATTAAAATGGCGGATAAATTGCTCAGGGATTTAGTGTCCAGCGAGGTCCTGGATGCTAGCTAGGGACGGACCAGGCGGTAGGGGAGGGGAGGTGGAGGATGAAGGGTAACGTGAAGAGGGGTAGCTCGCCAGGGTTCAGGGTCACAAAGTACCGTGCTAATGTTCCGCTGGTTCATCTTAGCCCGCTCCATTTCTGGGGTCTTAGGCACCGTGGTGCCCCCTGCCAGGTCATCTTTGTACTGAATCTTCACAAAGATCAAGAATGAAGGCATCAACCTCTGCCTCTGTATTACATCACACCCCCGAAGTTTACGTTTTCTAATTCACCCGCAGCTTCACTTCATCACCCTGTAGATTTGCTTAATTATTTTGCTTTAGCTTTTAGCTTTTAGCTTTAGAGCTAAAATACGACTGTGACCGAGATACGATGGGAATTGAAATACACTTGTGATTGGAATGTGGGAGCGATTGAAAAACAAGTGACGATTCAGCTGTCAGTCCAGCTGAATCATTCGATGTCCAGCAGAGTTGTGTTGCCATTGGAAGGAATTGACAAAACACGTACAGATACAAACAATGATGGAGCTCAACGTAGAATGCATGAACACAGCATACAAGCTATGCACTAATAACTAACTACTCCGTTATGGTGTTACACTCACATGGCAACGAGACGCAGCGATGTTAGGCTCTCACATTAGAAAGGCTAAGCTAAGGGGAAAGAGCACCAAAGACAAAGCTTAATGGAAAAGAGAGGGCTGCATATCAGCAAATGTTAACTTAGAATATAAGATTAAAGAACTCGAGGTAATTGAGGTTAAGAGTGTTAAAGAGACTGATTCCAGGGTAGGTAGGTACCGAGCTGAAATTCTTTGTATTCTCTTTAACACGAAGCATTTCAGGGGTGTCCTTTACGGTCAACACTTTTCCCTTTATGATTTTATGGTCTGCCTGGTACTGAAGCTAAAAGAGGAAGATAAAAAGGCAGAGACGCAATTAACATGTCCAACAGAATCAGGCAGCACAGGGCTGTGCTGCCTGTGACAGCACACAAAACCATTTTGACTTTTCCCTTGTCTTGTATAATAACTTTCATCATTCAGCATTCCTAAAATAATAATGATAATATACATCATGAAATATTTAAATAGAATATGCTGAATATACTGCTAGATTCGATTAGTTAGGACACAGGACAAACTGGGTCTTACGGTCATGGTGTCACAGTGCTAAAACCTGGTGAGGTTTCTCATTCTTGGTGTGCTACTTACGGTGCTGAAGTTCTTCTGGTTCTCACGCACTCTCTGCATCTCTGGGGTGTCAAACACAGGCACATAGTGGGACATGGTCTTCCCAGCCTCTGCCTTGTACTTGTTCTGTTGGACAGGAAAGCAAAGGGGAACACAACACACAACAGAGATGTAGAGATTTCACTCGAGCAAGAGATACTTCGTTATCTTCAAATTAAAAGTATGACTATGAAACAATTTATACAGATGACCACGTTCACCAACACAGCAAACCTCCCACACCGCCCCATCCCCGCCACAATCACGGTATTCCGTCAGTCCCCCGCCAGCAGCTACCTGGCTGATGATGTTCCTCATCTGCTGGGCGTGGATGATGTCGGGTGTGTCGATGACGGAGGTGAAGCTGGCTCTGTCCAGCTCCGCCGTGTGCTTGTACTTAGACTGTTGAGGGGCGACAGGAGCCGTCAAGAGGAGCACACCAGCTCAGACTCAAGACAACGTTTGTTACCGTTGAGTGTACAGAAGGTGAAGGTTGTCGTTCAGACCTGACTGAGGATGTCTGTGGCGTTCCTAGCCCTCATGAAGTCCGGGGTGTCCGTAGCCAACGCCAACATGCCCTTGCCCTTGATCTCCAGCTCCAGGGACTTCTTGTACTCCCTCTGCAGACATGACAAGCCCGCAAGTACACATACATGCACAAGTACACACACACACACACACACACACACACACACACACACACACACACACACGTTATTAGACAGGGTGGAGGAATGCTAGCGGACAAAGGAGTAATTTGGGATGTGGAGGGGCTGCAAAACCGAGCCAAAATTCAATCCAAAAATAAAGAGGGAAAAGGAGGATAAGGCTTGGTTTAGGAGGACACTAACACACAGACACACAGGGCAGTGGGAGGCTCCATTTAGAACTGAAAGGTAAACACAGCATTAGTTATCCATTGCAGTGTGTTACAAGTTATGGTTTAGAGGAGTAGATTATTAGGCGATGAAGACACCAGAGTCAAACCATGAAAAATACCAAAAAATACACATCACATTTTTCAGATAAGAGATGTGATGTAGCCAGAGAGAAATGACACCCAATCAGTAACCCTGTTAGTCAGACGACCCAGAGGAGATTCATTAAAGGGAGTGTGAGGTAGGTGGGTTTAAGGGGATGGTGCGTTTAAGGGGACGGACAGAGGAGTTCAGAGCGGGATGGATGGAAGCCACTTCTGAGAGTGGTTCAACAAGCCATGTCAAACCCCAACGGTTCGTTGGTAAAAACCAGTCCTACCTCACTCAGGATATGAGTGGCATTCTTTGCCCGCAAATGCTCTGGAGTTTCCTCCGGTGCTGAAAGCCCTTTACCCTTCACCCCCTCCTCTAGATCCTTCCTGTACTCTCGCTAGAGGGAGAGGAAGAAGAACACAAGAGACTGCAAAGACCAGCAAACACACAAACATACATACAGACACGGGCCAGGCCGAACACAAAGACTGGCCACAAAGTCACCAAGCCTCAGACTTTCCAGGCCTATAACTACATTAAGCATAGAGTAAATAGGCCATGACTTGAATATACATTTCCTTATTGCAATACTGCAGTGGAATGTATATTTAATAGGGGTGTAACGATATGCAAATTTGTACCAACATTTTTCGGAACATGTCTAACAGTTCGATGCACATTTCATTTCGGTGCGTACCAAATTATTATTATTTTTTTCTTTTTTCTTTTTAAGAATTTTTTTTAATTGATTATCACACACTCTGTGAGTGTCTTGTCCTGCTGTTGTGTCGAAGACCACAATTGAAATAAGTCCTGGACTTTATTGTGTTTTTATCCTCAATTGTATTTGATGTCTTTGCATGTGTGTAAGGTATTTTGTTGTGTGTATATCAAAATCAAATCAAATAAAACAATGTTTTTTTTTATAAAAATACAATTTTAACCCTGCTGTACCAAAAAACCATACCGAATCGTGACTTAAAAACCGAGGTACGTACCGAATCCTGACTTTTGTGTATTGTTACACCCCTAATATTTAAGTCCAAATTGTGAATGTAAGTATTACACGTTTTAATACACCTCAATAGATTTTGACTGTGGCTAGAGGCATTGGTGAGCTGGGCAGGTAGCCTGATAAAATTCGACAAGTTTAACAATATTTTATCAGATATAGTGACTGAAAAACATAAATGACAACAAAGCATTTAAATGATGATGGTTCATCAAGAAATTCATGCTATCCTATAGTGTAGCAGAGACTCCTATTAAATGCCAACTTATAATAGACAGGAAAATATATTTAATATAAATATATTTAAATATAAATATATTTAAATATAAATATATTTAACATAAATATATTAAAAAAAGAAACTGTTAACATGCAAAGCGGTTGCAAATCCAATGCTGAAAGGGCAATCCAACTCCATGATGATGGTGATGGTGATGGTATTTGGGTCTGACTTGGATGAGGTCGTCAGATACACACACAGGCAGACGTTCAGTAAGAAGAAACAATACACTCTAAACACTCAGACGCAAGATGAAGTACAGTTAGTAGCTCTTTAAAACCACTGCATAGTGAACCATGCAAACTAACCCAAAACTAGAATGGATGGGAGTGGGAGATGTGTAAAAGAGGGAGGTCATGGGATAAGCAATGGGAGGAGCGGAGGGTTTAAGGTAATAGAACCAAAATGGAGGTGCTTAGGTTGATGGAAGGGAGGTGGGATTTGGGTAAATCAACCTTATTTGAGTTACCTCGCTGGCTATTTTGGTAGCGTGTCTGACATGTATCATGGCGGGTGTGACCTCCAAGCCAGAGAGGTTCTTGCCCCGCATTCCCTCCTCAAAGTCCTTCTTATAGTCTTTCTATTGGCCGAAGAGACAAGATGAGTCAAGGGCACAGACATGGCTTGGGTAGACAACATGCAAGCAGTGCCAGATCACAATGCAGTCCAACCTGACACCCTCTCTCCGCTTCACAGCAACTCCTGCTTTTGTACCCATTTCATGTTTGTTTTTGGGAGTTTTAAATGTGTGCATGTGTGTATGCATTTGTGATACACACATAGTTTATTCGGCGTTTGAAATCCAATACAAAGTATGACATACCTTTGTTTTATCTGGAAGCGCCAAGGAAAGATGATATTCTCTTACAGGGCTGTCTTAGATATTATTTAGATAGGGACTGATGCTAAAATGCTACTACTTCAAAAGAGGTGCTTGGCATGTTTAATGTAAGGATTAAACCCTGTTTGTGCAGTGTTTTTTCACCAAGTATGGAGCAAGTCAGGGAATCACATTCCCTGGTGTTTTCAAGGAAATGACCGCCTATTGTACTGAAACATTCAAGGTAAACCCCAACAAATATTTCACAATATAATAAGTGATGCAAAATCTACGTAATATTGTATTGGCATTTCAAAACATTGAAATGATTTCACAAACATAAGTAGACGATTACACCATTGCCAATCCAAAAAATCTAACCAGAACAGCTTAATAACTAGAGGTTATCAGCACCAGTGTCCCGGAGTCTGCTGGGCTTGAGAGGGAAGACCCCTGTAAGGAAAAGGTTAAGGCAGCTGGAGACAGCATTGAGGCAGGCAGGGTCAATGTACCTGGCTCTGCATATGCTGCGCCTCCTTGGTGCTCACATATGTGGGAGTCTCAAAGTCCAGCATGGCCTTGCCCTTCTCCTTCTCATACTTCGCCTTGTACTTCACCTGCAAAGGGGTACAGACGCCGGTCAGACGCCATGCATGGGGATGGGCACGGCGTAATACACACACTCAACAGATCCACATACATAGACGTGGAGTCTTACACTACCCACAAGGAAATCCTAAAGAATGCATTTACTATGGCAAATGTGGAGCTGAAACATTTCCTTTTTTTTCTTTCTAGATACATACCGGTTACCTTTTGTAACAAAGTCTAGATATTGTGGATGAGCAGTTAACTGCTGCATGTAGAGCAGGGATGTGCTGCCACAGCACATGGACCAAGGGGTCAGGACCCTATGGCTCCACAGCCATACTTGCCTCATTCGGTGGTTGCATATGGCTGACCCACAAGGGGCGAAAACACATTGGATTCCAAAAATGGAATTTGACACAAAATATTGTATAGAAAGATGTATTTCTAGGATGCAAAGCGACATTTTTGTTTTGTAGTGAGTGACAAAGCTAGGGTAATTTGCAGGTCAAATTAACAACATATGCGTATTTACCGTGACACCACAATCTACAAGGTAGATAATGAACTGCAGGAAGAAGGAATACGACAAAGCATCATTCTTTCCAGCCTAAATGGGCATGTCTTATTCGCAAGGAATGAATATGTTCCTTTTTCTTTTGCTCTTCGAACAATCAGACGTCATTTCTTGGTTAATGGCTTGACAAAATTAAAATGTTCCCGGCACCTGGAAGATGGGGGCCCCGCCACACCCGACGTAAAGAGGGGCCACTTACGTTGCTCTGGAGCTCAGAGGCCTCTTTGTGGTGAAGCTGCTCTGGTGTGTCAGCGACCACAAGGTAGTGACCCTGACTGTCCTTAAATTTCTTCTTGTAGCGGTACTAAGTGGACGAGGGGGGGGGGGTCGATTCCCATTCAAGGGAAAAAAAGAGTCAAAGGGAGGAAAGAACGGGATAACAGGGGGAGAAAAAAACTGCCATCCATTTCATAACTTTGAAAAAAGATCTTAACATTTTTCAGAATGGGTGGATTAAAATGGAAAGGAAAAGGTTGCCCAGAGAAGTTAAATGTAAGATTATGAAATACTGATAATTAATCGGATATTCTAATTATTAATTTGATGGGACTTTTTTTAATGGAAAAGGTGATTTTTTTAGGATGATAGGAAGAGGTTAAACTAATTTATGGATTGGGAAAAAGATACGGAGGAGTAGAAGGTTATAGGAAATGGTAGCATGAGAAGGATCACTACCAGATAATGTCCCTTATTGGCTGATATGCGGATAAGAGCAAGTGGACTATGAAGCATGGAGCGACTGACCGCGATGAGGTGGTTACAGCTCGTTGCGATGAAGAGGAGGTTGGATTGGATATTAAGGACTGAGGAGACACTCAGGTCACATGGTACCAGTGGGACCATGGAGACCAGAACGACTCCCATGACCTTGGGGTTGCGGGAGGGGGGGAGGGGTAGTTGGGTAGTCGGGTGTGTTAGGTAGAGGGGTTGGATGTGTTAATGACGCCTTACGTCACTGGACAGCTTGCTGGTGCTCAGGTTGTGCTGCATGGACAGGGACTCGGCCATGTCGGTCACAGGCTTGTGGATCTTCTTCAGGTCCCCCTTGTACTTCACCTGTAGGGGCGGAGCAGTGGAGGGTTGGTATGGAGATGCTGATACCTCATCCCACACTTTGACTTCAGTCAAAAAATAGGAATTATCATCATCATCATCATAATTCAAGTACCAATGATAATAATATTAATAACAATATTAATCAACATAATAATCTTAACAATAACACAAAAAATACTTTACAATAATCACAATAATAATCATAAAAGACCCTTGAAATGAAGGCATTGGACCTTGACTGCACCCCAAGCCGTACCTCACTAGCCAGGTTGGTGGCATCCTTCAAGGTCTGGTAAATCTTACTGTCCTTCAGGTCATACTTTGGCTTCTTTCCTTTCATCTCCTTATCAAACTTCTCATGGTACTTCACCTGGTGGAGGGGGCGGGGCATACACATCAAGGTGAGCCATAGCCTATAAATATTTATATATAGAACACAATAACAGCGACACCACTTCGTAGGGAATGCATTCAGCTGGGTGGCCTACTGTAGAACAAGGGAATGGCGAATAGCTCAGAATAAATCCTTGTTTTCCTTCTGTACCCGTTGTTATACAGGAGGAACCACCACTGAGGGAACGTTGGGAAAATTACAAATCCCCCATGCATCTTGTGTTTCGTGCCAGCAGTAGCAGGAGTGTGAAAACAGATCAACAAGAAATTGCACCAAACAATTGGAATCAAACATTCCAATTCTACAGTCTGTTCATATACACACACACTCGCACACTTACAAACACGCAAACGTACACACAATACAGACAAACAGACACACACACACACACACACACACACACACACAGAAATACACAAATACATACACACACATAAATAAACACACTTCAACCTCAGTATATAATGCAGGGTATATATGGTAGGGGTTGGAAGTCCATATGTACTTTGCTATACTGCGGGTCTGCAAATTGTCCTTCTCAAAAAAAATAGGTGAGTGGACTGAGGCAGACCTCTTATATTAACAACAGAGAGGATAAGGCAGGTGTGGCAAGGCACTTGTACATCCAGCAGTAACTATGTTTCAAGTTTATATTAAAACTTTGGCCACTTTCCCCTCTTTGTGTGAAAGGGTTACTATGCCCCCTAGTGGTGAGAACTGTAGTCGACTGCTGGAAACACAACAGTGTGGAGGAGACAGATGCAACCACTTATTCACATCACAACAATCTGTGTAGACAACGGAAAACCACATTCAAGGGATATCAATCAAAAACAAATACAGATACTGACTGATTGACTATATTTGGGCCCATATAGAAACGCATTTGTTTGCATGTTACAAATAAAAGTATAAAGAAATACAGATAGATCGACCTCTAGCTAAACCCATAAAGCTTTTGTATTTTTCCTCAAATTAGCCAATCAGTCAGTCAACAACAACAAAAACCTTATGGGCCAATAGACATTGAGTGAGGCCTCCCGTCCATCCCCCGGCAAGGGGGAGGCTTGAGAGGCCATCCTTCCTTACATTACTAGTCAGAGCACTCATTTTCTTAGAGTGGCGCATCTGGAGAGTGTCATAGGAGGCTGCTCCATGCAGCGCGGACTTGGCATCAACCTACAAAGCGCAGTGAAGATGGAGGAATGAGAACAACACGCATAGAAACACACATATACACAGACAAGGACAGGATGAGAGAGGATGAGAGACAGAGGCCGGTAGAGTGAGGGTGAGGAGCAGGAGAGGTGAGACAGCAGAGAGCAGACAGTGGTTAATAGTGGGGGTGATTTGAGACCATGGGTTAACAACGTGTATTAAGAAGACAATGAGATCATACATGGATGGAAATGGAAATGGTGAAGCACTATCTAGCGGCTAGCATGACTATAGTAGTATTGTTTGCTACTGTGACGTGCATAGAACTGAGGAGGGCCTCAGATCAAACAACCACTGCTAGAGGGGTCATTCCTAAGAGGCTGGAGCAAGGGCACGTTTTTGCCATATGCATGACATCTCTGCTGAGCTGGGGGGTGCAGAGAGATCTCACATGAAAATACACATCTTCAGCAGTGCAGTGATACGACCACGGAAACACTAGGGAGAAACAGTAGATCAAGGAGGGGTTTGGGTGGGGGGGGTTACCAGGCTGGTCAGCTTGGAGACCTCGGTGGCCAGAGCAATGTCTGGGCGGTAGGTCAGAGACCCCCCGCGGCTGGCCTCCTGGCGAGCCTTCTCACGGTAGCCCACCTGTAGGAGATAAGACCATGCATCAATCAAGGAACCAGCGTATCGACGTTGGTGGAATTTAGTAGGTTCAATTTAAGAGCGATTATTTGAGTGTACTTTGTTAGGAATGGCTTTGCCATCCTTCAGCTATTTGTAAGTGAAATGTGTTGTGAGAACATCTGTTTTGAGTGCCAATGAGCCAATTACGATTTTAGACAGCTCCCAGCTAATTTCTGACCAATCAGGACATCTGTCTACTGATTCTAATTCTAATTTTGCCTGAAAAACACAGGTGCGTGAAATGCAAAATTACTCAATGGTGGAGAAAACTAAGGGGTGGGAGCAGAGAAGGAGGCGATTACATCTTTTTTCTCTTTTCTGTACAACTCTCAAATATTTGCTGCGGCAGCTTTAAATTGTCACTACATAATAACGCATATGAAAGGGTTTAACGTGTGTGTGTTTGTGTGTGTGTGTGTGCGTGTGTGCTCACATCACTGATGAGCTTGGCAGCCTGGGTGGCCTTCTTGATGTCGGGCCGGTCGATGGTGGTGGTGTAGTGCAGGTTGTCCTTGGCGTCACGCTTGTAGGCATACTTCAGGGGTTTGGAAAAAGATGAAAAGACTGCAGCGTGAAAAAACGCTGCTGTGATACCTGTATGTTGTTTGTGTTGGTGTCTATTACTGTGCATTTTGTGTTTTCTCAAGGACTCCCCGTGAAAAACAAAATAGTTATCCTTCAATAGATATTTAAAACATTGTGTGTCACACATTAGCTTCAACGGTGCCAACTCTTCAGGGACGCAGACTGGGACTTACACTGCTCTGGCTTTTGGCCACATCTATGGCGTGCTGAACATCAGGTGGAACAATCATCCGGTTGTACTTGGACTGGCCCTTCTCCTTCTCATACTTCGACTTGTATAATTTCTGCGATCCAGAGAAAGCGAAAGTGGGGAGGGTTTCAACAAACAATCTGCCCAAGGCGGGTGAGGTACCCAAGGGGGTAAAACTGTTGTTGTTTCAGTTTAGTTGAGTTTAGTTTGCTTACCCCGCTGATAAGCTTGTTAATCTCCTTGCTGTGGACAGTGTCTCTGGTCTCGGCCAGGGTGGTGAATGAGCCGGACTGCATTTCCTTCTTACTGGCCTCCTTATACTTGCTCTGAGGTGGGGAAAGAGCAGCTGTTAAGAGATGCATTATGGCACAGCTAATAGACAGGTCTAATAAATGTACCATATATGAACACTACCGAGTGGCTTTTGGAAAGGAAAGAGGAGTGTGTATGTGTGAGAGAGAGAGAGGGAGAGGGAGGGAGAGAGAGAAAAAAAAGGTCCTATGTTGTTTTTAAAGGGTTCATTTGATGTCTTAATGAGATAATAATTCATGGTTTGTCAGTTTCTTACCTCAGACGCAAGAGTGCGCACAGCCTTGGCGTGTAGGATCTGTGGACTGTCTGCAACAGGATTATAGTGTCCCTTCGCCTTCTCATACTTCTCCTTATACTTTACCTGAAGGGGGAGGGGGAACAAGAGAATACTGAGCCACTAGAAACACAAATAACTTATACAACGTATATGCATTTAAAGGGTATTTCTGGTATTATAGATAGAGTTGTAGATATGATAGCTCTGCAGAAAAGCACAGGGATTTAACATTATCCCCCTGGTTTTCCAATGGAAAGGATAGGTGTCCTGAAATATTCAAAGGGTTACGTGAGAAATCTGGAAGCGTTACTTACATCACTGGCCATCTCACAGCCCTTCTTGGCCAAAAGAGTGATCTTGTCATCCACGATAGGCATTACACATCCCTTCATCATCTCTTTGTCGTACTTGTACTCAACCTAGGGGGAGGAAAGGTATAGTGAATCTCAGACCTGCTTGTGTTATATTGTCTTGTTTTGAAGGTACTAAGAGAGCTGCCTCACATCACTCTGCTGGAGGGTGTTCCTGGAGTGGCTGATGAAGTCAGGCCTGTCGACGGTCCAGATCCACTTGTTCTTAGTGGCCTCGTACTTCTTCTTGTAGTCCAGCTAAAGTTGGCAAAATTGACACTCAAAATGGTCACCGGCTGAAGTAGGACGTTATTTGAGCAATCATTAGATCCCTCATCTTACGAATGGGGAGAAGACTCACGTTGGTGGTGTTTTTGTACGCCTCCTTGGCGGCGCGGATCTCGAAAGCATCTGGGTCCATGTTGATCTGCGCCTTGGCCTTCTCATACACCTCTCTGTACTTCAGCTAAACACACACACACACCAGGAATAATGATCACATCATTACATGGACATACACAACCGGAAACCTCCAGGGTTGAACAACCCCACAAATAGTGTAGAGCTGGTTTGGGCAGATGAAGGTAGGACTTACATTGCTGGTGAGCTCCTTGACCTTCTTCATGTGGTTCTGTAGCGGAGTGTCGTAAGGCAGGCTGTATCCCTTGGCCTTGTTCTTGTTGTACTCCATCTTGTAGACGATCTAGTGGGGGTGGATATCAGGAGATAGTCGTCTCAGATGGATCGAGATTAACATGAAACAACCTCCTGAACTACCACTAGACTTGGAGAAGTAAAATGTGAAGAAAGAAACAAAACTGACCCAAAACTATTGAAAAGCAAAAGAGAGACTTACATCACCGATTTTCTTGCTGCGCTTGTGGGACTCGTACTCGGGGGTCTCCAGGATGGAGGTGAACTTGGACTTGACACGCTCATACTGCTCCCTGTACTTCAACTGTGCGAGGGAGTGGTTTCAAATAAGCAGAAGTCAGGAACACACACCGCTGGGTCAAACTGTATTATTAAGGCCAATTCTAGTATTCTTGTGAAGACATTCAATTATATTCAATTAATAAAATATTTCAATTTGTCTTAAGTGGATGTTGTAAAGCTCTTACATCGTATATATACATATGATTGGAGCGGATAGTTTAGTACATGAGTGTAATGCATGAGGATGTGTGTAATGAGGTGAATGGATGCATGCTTGAGAAGGCTACATGCACAACAATCACAATACATGCATGGATGATATTTTGTTTGTTAGGTTGAGTGTTTGAATGACTTACACTGTGTGACACCTTACCAATGTTTGGTTAAAAAACAGCAGTGGTGTCCCCTTAGATGTTGGTCACCATGGTATTTTTCTGTCTGGTGAGGAGTTTATTAGCTAGTAGGAGTATTTTTGCTAGACTGCGTTTGTTGCACACTGCTAATAATTCAGAAGGCAATGGAGATATTTCAAAAAGAAATGCGTCGGATTTTACCGTTTCAACCGTTCCCATTAACGGACCTCGCGACTCCGCGGGCGTCAAACTAATCGCACTGTTAATGTTATCATCTATTCGTATAATGAAAGAAAACGAATGTGTTACTCATAATAAATATTATTTTCTATGCAACACTTCGGTACTTGACTGAGTGGGGTGACCAGGCGTCCTATTTTCAGTTGTGAAGCTTTGTTTCGTGGATGTAATATTTCTAACAGGTTATGCGTGAGATTTATTAAGTCTGTCCAATGGCACGCGCTGCCAAGCTAAAAAGACGTTGATTCAAATAACGGTCTGCTATGCGCTATGGAGAACGATAGGGCGCACATGAAATTACTTAAAAGCGAACATATGTCGTAAATGAAGAAATCGAAAGTTAAGTAGTTTATGATTTGTCGTTTTCATGTATTAGCTAAGTCCTTGTGTTGAACACGATTTTCGCATTTTCACAGAAGCCGCTTCGACAAGACGCGGACGGAACAAGCATTTTCCACGAAAGATAAGAACAAGAACACGGTTGCCAAGACAACGTAAGTTTGCGGTTCTTAAGATTAATATTGTACATATGTGCCTGTAGCTGATGGATGTCAACTCTTCTTTTGTCGCCAATTTCGTCCTCTTGAAACTGGTCACCCTACTCCGTGTTAAATTTCGACTCAATCCATAGTCGAGTGGCTACGGCTATATTATCTGAATATATGAGTCTATAGAAATTAGTATAGCTATATTTGTGAGGGAATAGTTATACCCGATGGGTTTTAAACTGATGTATAGCTACAGCTACTACAGGTTGGAGGAGTTTGTAGGATTTATTGGCATCTAGTGGTGATGTTGCAGATTACAACCAACTGAATCCTAAACTAAGAAAGATGGCGTTCTCTCTAGAGCCGTCGTTCCGTTCTAGGCTATTGTAGAAACAACGCAGTGCCACATGGCAAAATCCTCGATGAAATCAGTATTGATCATCAGCATAGATAGACTACAGATACTTCCAGATCATTTGATAGTTCTAATGTTAGAGATTACAACTTTAACTAGCGGATTGGTGACCAAGTACAAACAGAGGGTAGGATGGGGGTTTTAAGAGTAGAGCGTGGGCATGAAGTGGGGTAGTTACTGATCATTTAGATTGGCATGAATGGAGGGGAAGAGATGCTAGAATGGGAGTAAATGGATGGAGTATGGCTACACACCCTAGAGTAAGGCTGCACACCCTAGGGCCCTTTCCAGAGAAAATAACAAGGAACTGTCTTTTCTCATTCCTTGACAGCCAAAGTTGAATAGGCTTTTATATATGAGGTTTGTGGACAGGGCCCTGAGATGAGGCCCGGCTATACTGCTCTGAAGTGGTTTACCTTACTGCCCAGAATGGACTGGTAAAGGGCTGTGAGGATGTCGGGGCGGTGCAGCTCATTGCAGCCGCTCTTTAGCAGTTCCTTGGCTCGGGATTTATATTTTGCCTGTCCATATGTTCACACACACACACACACACACACACACACACACACACACACACACACACACACACACACAGCCCAACGTACATACACATACACATAGCATGCCATAGTTGAGGAAACATGCAAACAGCAGGTGGGACACTAGAGATTAACCTCCGAGGTCCAAGCTGTTGTTTTATTTTCCCCACTGAATCTGTGCCCTCAGTGACAAACCCCATATTGAGTCCCGCAGATTTTAAGTAGGCATACAGGGCACGATAACGACCGCGTCAGGACTGTAGGCACAGATTCGAGAGATTCAAGCACACTCAAGATATTTCTCCAGTTCTTGCGACTTGAGTGGCATTTGTTTGGGACTCCTGCAACAGGAATTAGAAGGTGAGGGATAGGCGAGAGTCAGATAGAGAAAGTGAGGTCATAGCCATGCGACGTCAACCGTCGGCAGGTTGCTGTTGACCTCATGCAGCGGGCTGGCGGCCCGGGGAGCAGGAGGAGGCACCAGAGCCCCGCCAGGTGGGTTACCTGGCTCATCTTGTTGTTCTCCCTGGCCAGCTGGTATCTAGGATCGTCTGTGGTAATGGTGAACTTATCCTTGTTCTTCTCATAAGACGATCTATATGACCTCTGCTCAGAACGGTCAAAAGGAGGAAGTTATAAAAACGAACAAAACAAATCCAGAAAAGGAGCGGTTCTGTGCTGTGAGATCTCAGCTATGAGGCTTTTTTTGGGAGGAAGAGGTTAAGTTATTAAGTGTACAGAAATACATCAATAAAGCGAAGTCAGACAACCGAGAACAAAATGATGGCTGTACAGAAACACTAGGCCCATAAGGAAGCTGGTAAATTAGGTTTCCTTCATTGTTTTTACCTTCAAATTTGAGAATCCAACTGAGATCCATAAAGATAGAACAAAAACAAGCTTTGTCATGAACAATTATTTCTTTTTCTTTTTTTTTATGAAATCAAACTGCAAAATAAATCCAATTGAGGCATCTGAATAATAAATCCTTGTTTGGGATCTTTGGGTTGGTCGAACAAATGGGCTTACGTCATTGATGAGGGAGGAGGCGTTCTTGACGGCTTGGAAGAACGGCGTATCGCAGGTGTACTTGAAGTTGTATCTGTTCTTCTCGAAGGAGGCTTTGTACAGTCTCTGTTGCCATTGAAAAGAAAGGACAACGCAAATTAGCGTAACGTACCAATACATGATAGCGGCGAATCACTGGGCAATTAGGGATGTCATTATTATTCATCATATTACTCACCCCACTGTATAGCGACTTGTTGATATCTGCTTGCACCATCTCAGGTGTGTCCCACACGAAGCAGCCAATACCCTTCATCCAATCAAGGTCCTCCTTGTACTTGACCTAAAAGCAAGGTCGGAAAGTATCCGGTGAATCTGAATCTTTAACCGTATGTGGACAACACTGCGTGTCCATGTGAGTTTCATGTAATTGTGGTGTGAGTTAGTATTCTGCACTTACGGAGCTGATGTTTTCACCCACAATCCTGTTGAAGAAGAACTCGGGGCGGTCAGGGATGGACTTCCATGTTCCCAGAGAGTTGATGTACTTCTCCCTGTATTTAACCTGCAAGATTGACCAATACAGTGAGACAGCGCCAGGGAACAGGAGCGATATACATCTTTGAGGAAAAAGTGACTGTAAGGTCTTGCTGAAATACTCACCTCGCTGATGTCATCGGTGACCCTGCGGTGGCAGACGATATCCAGCGCATCCTTGACTGTGTGGTAGTGGCCCTTGTTCCGCTCAAAGCTCTCCTTGTATCTCAGCTGTTGAAACCATGATAATGAGCTCACATGTATGCCACACCGTCATACAATAATACACAGAAGAATGTCAACCACTGTGGTCTGAACTATGAAAACAAGGGTTGATCAGAAGAAGAAACTGAAGCAAAATATAATGCAAAATACTATCAATATAATTTATAAGGATGACGAATAACCAGCAGGCATACTCACGTCACTGGACTGCAGGTAGGCCTTCTTGGCACGGATCAGGATGGGTGTATCAGCGATGGCTGTGTACCTGTGCTTCATCTTCTCATACTGCTCTTTGTATTTGTTCTAGCAGGATAGGAAGAAAAATATATATATCTTGCATGGAATACAATGCATTTCAAGCTTACTTGTAACCACGAGACACCTCTACTTCTGCAATACAACTTTACTATAGAAAGTGATCTGACTGAGAAAACCAAGACCAGAAAATAGCATTATAAAATGACTTATAAAATGAATACTTACATAGCTATTGACCACTTTCATAGTCCTAGCATGGCCCATTGCTGGGGTTTCGACCTCCGGGCTGAAGTGGGCTCTCTCCTTGGAAGCCAGATCGGTGTACAGGAACTGAATTTGAAAAGGAAACAACATAAGTGATTAAAGGTCATGTGTAGCCCATGTGAACCATAACATTTGAACATGATAGTAAGGGGACAGTGGTGGAAGTGTACGGAGACTTGCCTTGTTGGACAGCTGCTGGGCCCACTTCGATCTCTGGACGTCCACAGAGTCCAGAGTGTTGCTGACCTTGGCCATGTCCGCCTTGCTTTGGGCTTTGTAGAGCATCTGGAGATGGACAGAGGATCAGCAAAGATGCAGATACTAGGCTAGGTCTTTCGTTTTCAGACAAGTGACATGGATTTTGACCTTACAGATACACATGTATAATTAGCAGACTCGTATTGCTTGTTGGACTCACCATACTCATGTGGCTCTTGAGTTCAGTCACACGGTTGTACTCGGGTGTGTCCAGGACCACTGAGAACTTGCTGTGGTTCTTCTTGGCCTCCACTGGATAGTTGTTCTGCAAAGACACCCAGGGTACAATGATGAAGAAGAACACCCCAAATGAACAGGGAACAAAATATAAACTGAGGTTTCTAACAACCCGAGGGGAAGGAAAGCTTAATAAAATGATCCCCACCTTGAATTTGGTGATGTTGCGGACGTTGACCATCTCTGGTGTGTCATACATGAAGCACCCCAGGCCTCTGAGCCACAATAGATCCTCTTTATAGCGCAGCTGAAGACAAGGGGAAAGCAGGTTGTTAAAATCAGCAGCATTTGATGACAACGAATCACGCTCTCAGATTGTCTCAGATGTCCGACGGTACAAGGTGAGTTTACGTACGTCGCTGGTGATCTGGTTGACGTGTTGGCAGTGCATGAGCTGGGGCGTCATGGGCATGTTGATCAACTGGCCCTTGGTGTTGTTGTACTTTTCTCTGTAGCACAGCTAGGATTGGATACAGAAGAAAACAAGGTATGCATACTTGTATTGTTGAAAGGTTAAAATTATGATTTCATGTTTCACATCTCATGATTTGGCATTCGATAGAAGTGTGAATACTGCTGCTGAATTACCTCACTGAGGTTCTCCTGGTTCAGCTTCACTTGTCTGATGTCAGGGGTGTCGAGGGTGGAGTGGATCTTGTCCTTCTCCTTCTCGTATTTCTCGCGATATAGACGCTGACCAAGGGAAGAGGAGGGTGAGGATTAGATGGATGTGACATCCATTAAAGACACCAACTGACACAACACATTATCCGACACAATTTACGACTAAAGACGATGAATTGATAAATGCCCTACATGTTATTTGTTTACACAGTATTGTAGTTGTGTTGTTGTAATCCTACCGGGTTGAGGACCTGGTTGACCTTCCTGGTGTTGACAAAGGTGACACCCTCTGGGTGAAGAGTGTAGCCCGTTGCTTTCATCATCTCGTAGGCTGCCTTGTACTTGACCTACAGAAAAAGCAAAGATCCAGTCACTATGCCCCTAAGAAAATACATTTAAATATAAGACTTAAAGAATGAAGAGAAAGCTTGAGAGACATACACTGCTGGCGACCAGGCTGTTGTTCTTGACTTGCTTGACGACTGGGGTATCATTGGTCATCGAGTATCCAGTGGCCATGGAGTTTTTGTTAGCCTCCTTGTACAAATTCTGTACCGAGACAAAGAAACGAAATAAGTTATATAGAAAAGCACTGCCAAGAATATAATACCAAAAAAAAGCTAAAAGCTAAGTTGTAGAAATTAGTTATTTTCTAAAAAAGTCTTAATTCAAAGGTCTACTATCTTACTTCACTCTGGTTGTAGTTGGCCAGACGGGCCCTTTCCGTTTCCATGGTGACAGCAGGTGCGGTGTTGGTGCCCTTAATGTTGGCATTGTAGTCAAGGCGGTAGTGCAACTGGAAATTAAAATAGCCAAAAGAGAAAAAGGAGATGGCAGTTAGAAGATGATTTTGTGTGTAATTATGGGGAATTCTTAACATATGATCATAGTTGTAAGACTCACATCGCTCAAGTTGACAGCGTTCTGCTTAGCGGTCTCATAGGTTGGAGTGTCCAGGACAACGGTATAGTCTTTGTATGCCTCCACGGCCTTGGCTTTGTACTTGTTCTGAAAGAAAGAGAGGGAAACCACAAGCACACTGCTATTAGTGACCCCCCCTCTAACTGTACTGCACTGCAGTTATCAATGGCTGGATTTAGAGCGCTGGTGTCCAACCTCGCTCTGCTGATCACCGGCATTCTTGACACGGAGGATCTCCGGAGTGTCCCAAGCATAGCAGCCGATGCCCCTGAGGTAATTCAGGTCATCCTTGTAGAAGATCTGAGAAGCGCACATACAATGATTAAAGGAATGGTCAGGATTGTGGTTGCAGATTAATGAAACATTCACTAATGCTTTTCAAATGGAATATATTGATTTACATAGGCAGATTTTAAATAACATCCTTATTTGAGCACTCGACTCCTGTTGTGACCATTTGGGTGTAATCAGAAAAAAAGTGGTACACTAGGCCCTAGGTGATGGTTACTCACATCACTGAGCTGCTCGTTGACCTTGCGGGCCTGCACGAACACCTGCATGTCGGGCAAGCAGACCCATTGGTGCAGGCGCTTGCGGTAGTTGACCTCGCTGACATTTTTCTGGACGTCGCGACCAGACACAATGTCAAGCATGTCTGCTGGGATGTGGTTCTTGGCCTTGGTCTTCTCATAGTCCTCCTTGTACAGGCGCTATAAGTGGAGTTGGTTCCGGGGGGGCGGAATAATAAATGAGTCATTTTGACTTGGGACTAATAAGATGAGTAAAAGTATGTAAAATACAACAGATGTTGTGGCAGGGTAGGTCAATGGTGAAACTCCATGACCTTCAGGAAATGCAACATCTATAGAAAACAACCACGTACGTCGAGGTTGAGTTTCCCGGCCTTGATGCAGCGAGCAGTGCCGGGATCGTCCTGCAGACACTTGGGCAGGCTGTAGAGAGATTTGAACTTCTCATAGTCCTCCTTGTACTTCACCTAGACGGTTGGAGAGAGCATGGATTGGTTTGAAATCAGGTTTATAGTTCTTGGCCCCATTTTACAGTTAAAGGGAAATTTAAAGATGACCCAACACAGTGTGTTGAAAGAAATGGAAAGCACTACTTAGGGATGGGTCAGAATATTCGATTATTCGATTATTCGTTCCCGAGGGTCAAAGCCGATTTCTAACATTTGGACCGTTAACATTTTTTATTATTATTAATCATGTACAGAAAAACAATATACACAAGCATAAATATTAATATATATCCATACAACACAAACACTGATCACTGTTAAAGTTTGTTTTTTTGCGTTTAAGATATTAAGTGATTTCTTGCCGATGATCCATGGCTGCCTTTGTGAATGTCGGCACACATCGAATAATCGATTATTCGTTCATACCACCCACTGATTATTCGACCATGAAAATTTTGAGTTATTCACATCCCTAGCACTACTATGAACGTCAAAGGAAGGACATGAATGGTTTGACTTACACCACTCAGGATGACCTTCTGTTGCTTGGCGTGCATCATGGCATGCGAGTCATGGGGAATTTTGTAGCTCTTGGCCTTGATCTTGTCCCAGGCAGCTCTGTAGATGTTCTGTTGAAACAATAAAGATTGCCTGTGTTATGAAAGGTGCTCATGAGACATGGGGACGGGTTCTCGTCCCCCATGGTGCATGTATGCTGAAGCTTACGTTACTGAAGAAGTGTTTGAAGTCATGACATCTGGCATAGTCATGAGTGTCCAGGATGGTGGTGTACATGTGCTTCTCCTTATGGTAAGCCTCTCTGTAGTTAAGCTGTGGGAAGAAAATATGTATAATAATCAACCCACAGCTAGCTGGATAGTATTATTTTTACGATGACACATCCGGCAGTTCGCTGAAGTATTGTATTACTGAAGCCTTAGCCCCTCACCTCACTGGCCCAGGTGCTACCCAGGATAGCAGTGACATAGACTGGGGTGTCTGTCACAATGGAGTAGTTGTTGAATTCCTTCTTGCCTGCTTCTTTGTATTTCAGCTGTAAAAGTACAAATAACACAGGGGAAATATCAAATGTATGACAACATACGTATAACCATGTCTTTCAAGGTGGTGTACCATGAGATCATTGATGACGATTGATCGTTTATTGATCATACTTACTTCACTCTGCAGATCGTAGGCCTTCTTGGCACGGACAATCTCAGGTGTGTCCCACACATAGCAGCCCATGCCCTTCATCCAGGTCAGATCCTCCTTGTAGTACACCTGTTTTAAAATAGCAACACCAAGATCATTAATATCATCAAGCTCAAGACCACGATGAACCAGAAAGTGTCTGCTGATAACCTACCATGTTTTAGGGAGATGTCTTATTTATATTCCCTAATTTATTCCTTCTATGGCATTTCAATGTTCATTAAAAGACTAAGATACTGGTGCGTTACAGGGTCATAAAGTAAACCTTGACATAGTCACATATCCATGATCATCCAAAGACATTACAGCTACAGCTACAGCTACGTGCTTGTGCGTTGAGTGTACGCACATCACTGAGGATCTCATTGCCCTTGCGGGCACGGACGGTGTCTATCTGGTCGGGGGGGCAGGTCCACTGGTGCAAGTGGGTGCGGTAGATGACATCGGTCAGCATGTCCTGGCACCTCTTGGCCACCTGGTTGGCAATGATGTCCGCTGGGATGTGGTTGTTTGTCTTGGTTTCTTGGTAGTCCTTCTGGTAGACCCTCTGAATAGAATAAGATGCACAGACACATGTTACATTGGATGCTATTTTCCTGCAATGTTGTACATTTTGTGTATGGTGATATTGACTGTGATCAGTTGATAGGATCCTCACCAGAGCCTTCGCCTTCTCCTGTTCACCGCAGCGCACAACCTCAGGGAAATCCACCAGGGTGTTGGCCATGTAGTGGCCCTTGGCCTTCTCATGGGATTCATGGTACTTTGCCTGTTTTGATCAAGGTATTACGTTAAAAGAAAACAATGTAATGTCATGTAAAGCCCTAAATGCCATTCAACTCAGTGGGATGCGACTTACATCGCTGATGATCTCCCTGCCCTTCTTGCCAGACAGCAGAGGAATGTAGTCCTGGTTCAGCTGATAGCCAGTGGCCTTGCTTTCATCCCAACCTTGTTTGTAGGATTTCTAAAACAGGAAAGTAAATATTAGAACCAAATAAATGTGTGTGTTTCAAGATAGATTATGTTAAGAAACAAATGAATTAGCAAAGAATGAACAAAATAGTGGATGAATGAATGTGCACTAAAGTTACCTCACTGATGTTCTTGGCACACTCCCTGCTGTGGGCCAGCTGAGGCGTATCCTCTGAACCGATGTAGTGTCCCTTCTCATTATTGAAGGTCTCTTTGTACTTGAGCTGTCAAATTGTAAAATACAATAAGATAAACAGCAGCATTCTAGGCATGTTTGTAAAGAAACAGTGTTGGGGATTGGATTGCAAATGCGATTACTTACATCACTGAGGTTGGCAGCAGCAACCCTAGCCAGGACAAGCTCGGGACGATCTACTACGTGGGTGTACTTGCTGAAGTTTTCTATGGCACCCTTCTTGTAGAGCCTCTGCATTATGAGCCAGATGAGCAAACAATAAGACACAATGAGTTGACACAAAATAAATAACCGATCATTAGCCCTGAAGACTTATGCTGCGATCCAGTTGTATGGTATGCCCACCATCCCGGTCGGAATGTGTTAAATCTCCCAGCTTCCTTGCGGCATTGATGCATTGCAGCATTGAGGCATGCCTCATTTTCTTTGGGGATATCAAGCTCCCACTGGGGCTTCTGATGAGTACACCGAGTAGCGAAAGATCCCTGTGATGCTCGACAAACGAAGATGGCTGTGCCCGTAGTTAACAGTAGTTAAGATGTATTTTCTTTCTCTTTGTTCCACGTTGGTGTCTTTAATGTCAATGTACAATGCTCTTACACACTTGATTACATCGCTATACATTGCAATACAATGTAAAGTTTTGTTTTCGAGCTGGTTTGCTAAAGAGCCTAATGTTGGTAACAACAATGACTAGCCTGTAGGGCTGTACGGTATGGACTAAAATTGATATCACGGTATGATTTGAGGCATAGACGGTAACGGTATTATATCACAGTGTGTTTATTTTATATTCTAATTTCGATATAAATACTTCAGAAGGGGTAAAATACTGGTTAGGCAGCTATTACTGTATTTTTGTATTACTAGGAAATATTTCACAGTAGGCTACAGTAGGCTACAGAAGTATTTTAAGAACATTTATTGAGCAAAACTGCTATAGAAAAAAATGCTAAATCTATGCTAAAGCTAGTATGGATAGTATGGATTTCTTTCTCCACTTGGTCGTGGACCTTGCCGTATAGTTTTGGCATCTCAATTTGGCTGAAGTGTGTGCGGGCAGGTAATGCGTGCCTGGGATCGAGTGTTTTGACCGTCTCTTTAAAGCCCTTTCTATCGACATTTTGAAAGGGAACCATGTCCTTACACAGGTAAACAGTGACAGCGTTTGTTATCTCGTTCCACCGCTGGCTTTTTTTGTCGTAAGTACTGGCTTTGGAAAATGCCTGCGGAAGCGATGTCTGAGATGCAGAGACAGCTTCACACTACCAGCGTCTGTCTCGTACGGTGTGGAATGAGCTTGTGAAGGGACTATTGCGCAGGCTGCGCGCCTGCGTGCTTGCGCAATAGCATACTGCCTGAGAAGGCAGTATCGCTGTCAAATCGGTCCCTGGGAAAGTAACGTTGCGCCAAATTGAAAAAGGAACTACGTTTCTTTAGCATATTTTCAGTAGTTTCGCGTAACTTTACTTTTCACATGAAAAAGAAGTTCCGTTACTGTGGTTACGTTACTTACTTTGTAACACGTTACACACAACACTGTCTACCGGTCACACCGGTCTCACGGTATGGTCAAAATCCATACTGTAGCGTAAATTCACACCGGTGTACTCTCTATACCGTTTATACCGTACACCCCTACTAGCCTGCTACTACTGCTGTCCTGGAGGCGTCCATTATTCTCCAACTCGTCACACACAAAAGACTACTGGAACACTTTTATGGTGGTAAGCGCCAGGAAGTTACATCACGTTCTCGTTGAGCAGGTCAGCGTACCAGCACAAAAGGCCAAATGGATAGCAGCATTAATGCCATGCGGTAAGCGCACCTCGTTGAGAATCTCCTGGGCCTTCCTGACTTTGACGTGATGAACAGATTCTGCCGGAACCCATCCACAGCCACGAATCCATTCAAGGTCTGCCTTGTAGACAAACTAAAAAGAAAAAAGGAAAACAAAGGATGAACAGGACGTGAGAGGTTTTCTAAATGCCCTGAGCAACATCACGGTACAACTCTGGGTTTTAAGCGTTTGCTGTGCTCAACAATATGATGAAACACTCACGTCACTCTGGAGGTCATAGGCCTTCCTGGCATTGACTACATCGGTGGAGTCCGGCAGGCAGGTCCAGTTGTGCAGGCGTGTCCTGTAGTTGAAGTCATTGACTTGGATCTGGCATTTCTTGGCCAGCTCAATTGTCAGCATGTCCACTGGCAGGTGGAACTTGGTCTTGGACTTATTGAAATCCTTCTTGTACAGGGCCTCACTGGCGATCTTGGCTGAGTTCATAGCTAGCACGATCAGAGGGTCGTCAAACACACTGAGGGCTCCGATGTGGTGGCCCACCTGCTTGCGGTAGCCCTCCAAGTACTTGTGCTGTTTGAGAAGTTCAACAAAATAATATCATTGAGATGAGTGTACAAGTTTATACAAATCACATGAATGATTTAAGGAGTGATGTACTTACATTACTTTGCACTTTAGTGGTTTGAGTGCATTGCTTGATAGGCACTGCATCTCCTGGCATGAAGTAGCCAGTGGCTTTGACTTTATCCCAATCTTTAGTGTACAGTTTCTGTAAGACATAGTAATAAAAACATATTTGACATTGCAAATGGGGAAACATTTTTAATGGAATCCTGACAATTGATACATTGAAAAAGTCCATACCGGGTGCATGATCTTGGCCACCTCTCTGGATGTAGCGAGACCTGGAGTGTCCACCAGTGAGAACTTAGTCTTGTCTGTGTGCCAAGCCTCACGGTACTTAGCCTGTGAAAAGTTAAAGACAAATTGAGTTAAAAACAAATTTTATCATGCCGGACTGTAACAATACTGACGAGGTATAGGAGGAGAGCTGTACTTTATATGGAGAACATCATTGTGTCAGCCTCTTACCTCATTTAGCACCTCAGCAGCATTCTTGGCACAGACAAAGTCCATTCTGTCAATAGGGGCAGTGAACTTCTGCTGGTCCAACTTAACACGGTATCCTCTCTATGGGAAGCAGTGGACGGAACCAAACGGGTCAAGATGTGTTGATAATAACAAGTTGACAAGTGAATGTCAACTTGTGATGTTCATACTAATATTGTATTGTAAACATCAACATGTATTATATTAATTAATACTATATTAGAACTATATTATTATTAACTATATTATTAAAAACAGCAGTGTCTTAATTTTTTGAACGGCGGTACTTACGTCGGCCAGGATCTTCTGTGCATGCTTCACCTTGACCACATCAACACACTCATGTGGCACCCATCCACATCCTCTGATCCATTCCATATCAGCCTTGTACACGGCCTGAGGAGAGATTACCAAATTGAACAGATTTTAATAGCAGGAAAGGGTATACTTTCTGTCAATATGTGTGCGGATATTGTGGTCATCTTACATCGCTCTGGAGATCGTAGGCCTTCCTGGCCTGGACTACATCGGTGGAGTCTGGCAGGCAGGTCCAGTTGTGCAGGCGTGTCCTGTAGTTGAAGTCATTGACTTGGATCTGGCATCTCTTGGCCAGCTCAATTGTCAGCATGTCCACTGGGAGGTGGAACTTGGTCTTGGACTTGTTGAAGTCCTTCTTGTAAAGGGCATCACTGGCAATCCTGGCTGAGTTCAGAGCCAGCATGATCAGAGGGTCATCCCGGACACTCAGGGCACCGATATGGTGACCCACCTGCTTGCGGTATCCTGTCTTGTATTTGTACTATTGGATATTGTAGAAGACAGAAGAAATGTAGTTATTGTCTTGGTCTTACAAAGTATCGATATTTAATAGAATGCATAACTGAGCACTCTTACGTCACTGATGATATCTCTGGAGGCTCTGGCCTTAAGGACAGCAATGGCATCCTCCTTAATGTGGTAGGCCTTGGCCTTCTGGTCATCCCATGTCTTGGTGTACAGTTTCTGCAAGATCAACCAATGAAATGTGAATAATACAGCCAGATAGATTCCCTAAAAATCCCACTTTGTCTGTCATTTCGTGTAGACTTGTGGAAAACGTGATTTGTAAGGATTTTTAATTGATCCTAGAGTGAAAAGATGTACATGAGATTGTAACTATCTCAACATAAAGTCTGTAATCTGCAAAACGTACATTGCTGATGTTGATTGCATTGGCCTTGGCGAGCTGAACAGAGGGGATGTCTGGTTTCAGGTGGAAAGTTAGCTTGTCTTTATTCCAGGCTTTTGTGTACTTCATCTGTCAAAGGCAAACACAGAACATTAATTCAATATTTGATATAAGAAAAGGGACATTCAGTGTCAGCTAGTATTAGTAATTATTTCATTTTATTTATTTAAAGTTGACCAGAAAACCAGAAAAAATAACTGAAAGTGTAATTGAGGCAGGATTAAAGCAGCCAAATATACAGGGGAAACTCACCTCACTAATGTTTTCAGCATTCTGCTTGGACAGGACAATCGCAGGGAGGTCAACTACACTGGTGAACTTGACAGTGCTGGGGGCCTGGCGGTAGAGGTTTTCGTTCAGGATTTTCTGGGCATTCCTGGCCTTGACCACATCCACTGAGTCCTGTGGTGACCAACCACACCCTCTGACCCACTCCATATCAGCCCTGTACACAGCCTGCAAGACACGGACCATTTTGTCATATCAAAACATCACGGTACAAAACTGGATTATAAGAGTGCAGGCTATTATGGCGTATAGCACTCACATCACTATGGAGGTCGTACACCTTCCTTGCATGAACCACATCAGTGTTGTCTGGCATGCAGGTCCAGTTGTGCAGACGGGTCCTGTAGTTGCCTTCCTTCATGTGGCCCTGGGCTGTCTTGGCCAGCTCAAAGGCAACCATGTCCACCGGCAGTTTGTACTTGGTTTTGGTCTTGTGGAAGTCCTGCTTGTACATGTTGGCACTGAAGATCTTGGCTGCATTGGCAGCCATCATAAGCAATGGATCGTCCTGAACACTGAGCGCTCCGATGTGGTGTCCACACTGCTTTCGGAAGCCGGCCTTGTACTTATACTACACAATTAAGACAAAACACAGATTTGTGATATGCAACTATTTCTGGCAAATGAAATACAATTATAATTGTAATTCAAGCTCAAACAATACAACACATACAATTTGAGAGAAGGTAAAAGGTTAGTTTGAACATCTCGAATACATGTGAAAGACTTACATCACTGATAATGTTCCGAGATGCCTTGGCTGCTAGAACAGAAATTGCATCCTTTGGCAGATAGTAGCCCTTCTTAAGAGTGTCCTCGTAGGCTTCACGGTAATATTTCTGAGGACAGAAAAAAACAAATGTATGCCATTCTACTTATAATAATGCATCATAATAATCATTGTAATCCGTTGGTAGTAGTTACCATCTAGATTGACTAATGGAAATATATATATATATATATATATATATATATATATATATATATATATATATATATATATATAATATTTATAACAATCGACTGATTGTATTACCCGACTGTTGTTGAGCTTGTTCTGCTGGCCCAGGATGATCTCTGGGGTGTCAGGCATGATGTGGAGCTTGGTCTTATCACTTTCCCAGGCAGCAACATATGATTTCTGTAAAAGTCAGGTACACCCTGTTAAGTTAACCTACTTCTGGCTATCGAGAGAAGATAATGATTCCCCCGGCACTGGGACTGCATTGAAAAATGTATATATAAAAATATATATATGTTCTACTTCCTTTTTGGAAGTAGAACATATAAAATAAAATGAAATACAAATAACATTAGCTTTGACTGTAATAATGGTCTGAAATTGTTTTACATGGTTCAAGTAACATTCTGTCCTAGACTATCAATACTTGGGCTTAGAAAAACCACATTCATTTGCACAATCACCTTGTTCATGGTCTCAGCATTGGCCTTAGCAAGGGCGTATGGCATGTCATCTGTCTTGGCGGTGAACTTAAATTTGCTTGGGTGCTCTCGGTATTTCCTTTCGCTCAAGATCTCTGCTGCCTTCTTAGCCTTCTCCACGTCCAGTGAACCGATGGGAACCCAACCTGTTCCCTTGATCCATTCCATATCTGCTTTGTAAACAGCCTGGTATGCAACCAAAAAAAGGGTTTGCCAATGAATTGAAGACAAAATAAATCGGTTGGGTTTGCTATGCACAACAATATGATGAAAAACTCACGTCACTCTGGAGGTCATAGGCCTTCCTGGCCTGGACTACATCGGTGGAGTCTGGCAGGCAGGTCCAGTTGTGCAGGCGTGTCCTGTAGTTGAAGTCATTGACTTGGACCTGGCATCTCTTGGCCAGCTCAATTGTCAGCATGTCCACTGGGAGGTGGAACTTGGTCTTGGACTTGTTGAAGTCCTTCTTGTAAAGGGCATCACTGGCAATCCTGGCTGAGTTCAGAGCCAGCATGATCAGAGGGTCATCCTGGACACTCAGGGCACCGATATGGTGACCCACCTGCTTGCGGTATCCTGTCTTGTATTTGATCTGTGAGAACAAGGAGTTTTGTGGTGATTTTAAAGGAAGTACATATTGATAATCCTATGAATGAAACAAACCTCATGCCACTTACGTCACTGATGATCTCCCTTCCCTTCTTGGCAGCCACAATAGGAATGGCATCGCCCTTCAGGTGATAGCCCTTTCTGAACATCTTAACTACGTCCTCCTTGTACATTTTCTGTATTGGAAGTAAAATAAGTGGAATTCAGAATAATTTTAGCTGTTATGGAAAGTTGGTTATATGGAGGCATTAAAGTTGCTGTATTTCATAAAGATCAAACCTACATTGCTGATGTTGTATGCATTGGCTCTAGAGAGCAGGATCTCAGGCAGATCTGGGATTAGATGGGTCTTGGTCTTATCTTTCTCCCAAGCAGCCACATAGCTTTTCTGTGAATGACAAATAGGAAGGAAACACATTGGCAAGAGAAAATAAATGTTTTCCTTCTTTACCATCATCACTATTGCTGAACTACATATTTACCAATTGAAGTTGAACACAACTTGGGACTTTTTCCCAAACTAATGTACCTTACCATGTCCTTACCTTGTTCATAACCTCAGCATTTGCTTTTGCCAAGAGCATGGGCATGGCACTCATGTCCGATGTGTATTTCAGTTTGTCTGTTTTCTGCTTGTACAGATGGTCACTGAGGATCTTTCCAGCATGCTTAGCCTTCAAAACATCAAGTGAGCCAATAGGGACCCATCCAACACCCTTCATGAACTCCATGTCAGCCTTGTACACAGCCTGGTGGGACCAAAGAAGAAAACATTTTCAGCCAGGATGGCCATACATGATATACAAGATTTCTAATTATTACTACTTTTTTTAAGTCGATACCTGGCGTTCATGTATCGATTCAATATTGCTATGATAATATTGTGATACTATGCTGTATCAATTTTTTCACCCACCATTTAAATGCACACAGTATCTTGAGAACATGGAACGAAACGTTAACAATGTATGAAGCGACTCACATCACTTTGGAGATCGTAGGCTTTTCTGGCGTTGACAACATCAGTGGAGTCGGGCAGGCAGGTCCAGTTGTGCAGGCGGGTGATGTAGTTGGCATGGTTGACCTGGATCTGGTTCTTTTTGGCCAGTTCAAAGGCCATCATGTCTACTGGCAGATTGAACTTGGTCTTGGATTTGTTGAAGTCCTTCTTGTAAAGAGCATCACTCTGTATCCTGGCTGAGTTCAGAGCCAGCATGAGCAGAGGGTCATCCTGGACACTCAGGGCACCGATATGGTGACCCACCTGCTTGCGGTATCCTGTCTTGTACTTGTACTGGTGAATTCACAGGAAAAATTATGAAAAGTTACAGCCCGGTATGAATCTTATGTAAAAGATGATGATTAATCTGTCTGTTTATATTCTGAAAATGTATTCTAACTTACATCACTGATGATGTTTCTAGAGTTTTTGGCACTCTTCACAGAGATGGCATCACCAGGCAGGTAATAGCCCTTCTTGATGGTATCCTCATAGCCTTGCCTGTATTTTTTCTGAAAAGAAAGACAAACACTTTAACACTTGCAATGACCAGGTCACTCTTGGAATGTGGAAATTACTGTTGAAGCAACACAGCAACTTGTGAATAGTGTAAGTTAAAGAGGAAACTCACATTGCTCATGTTGATAGCATTCTGCTGGGACAGGATGATCTCTGGGGTTTCAGAAGTGATGTGCAGCTTGGTCTTGTCCTTCTCCCAGGCCTCAGTGTACAAACGCTGGAACGAAACCACACCAAATAGAACATCAGCATTTTGTAATAGCCTTCTACAGGATGATTATCCAAGATGATGAGTAATCATCCAAACAATGTTGATTATATATTAAGTGGCCTAAGTGCAAAATGCTGACAACAGTACATCTTTGCATCTAGAGGATAATTCAACGTTTATTGCCGAAAGATGCCTACCTGGTTCATGGTCAAGGCGTTGTTCTTTGCTAGAACAATATCCATGGCGTCGAGGGGGCTGGTGAATTTGTGGGAACTGGCGGGCTGGCGATAGTTCCTTTCACTCAGGATCTCTCCAGCCTTCTTTGTCTTCTCCACGTCAAGCGAGCCAATCGGGACCCATCCCATGCCTTGTAGCCACTTCAGGTCAGCTTTGTAAACAGCCTATGAGCAACCAAATTTGTTTAAATAATAGTTGACAAATTGAGTGTCATTAACATGAAACAACGGAAGTAATGAATGAGCAGGTATAATGACTTACATCACTCTGGATGTCATACACATGTCTGGCATGAACGACATCAGTGGAGTCGGGCAGGCAGGTCCAGTTGTGCAGGCGGGTGATGTAGTTGGCATGGTTGACCTGGATCTGGTTCTTCTTGGCCAGTTCAAAGGCCATCATGTCTACTGGCAGATTGAACTTGGTCTTGGACTTGTTGAAGTCCTTCTTGTAAAGAGCATCACTCTGTATCCTGGCTGAGTTCAGAGCCAGCACGAGCAGTGGGTCGTCCTCGACGCAGCGAGCACCAATATGGTGACCCGCCTGCTTGCGGTATCCTGCCTTATACTTGTACTGAAAAAATGTGAAGCACAAATTATGAATGTTACACCAAGTCATTAAAGCATTATTATTATACTTATTATAAGTGTGACCAACAGCTTACATCGCTGATAATGTTCCTTTGAGCCCTGGCTGCAATAATAGAAATGGCATCATTGCGCAGGTCATAGCCCTTCTTCTTGGACTGTTCATTGGCCTCCTTGTATCTTTTCTGCAAATAGAGACAAGACATTGTTTATACCCTTTGTACATTCTGTGAAGGAGCACTATTATTCAAAACAAAGGTTATCGACTTACGATGCTGTAGTTGGCCCTGTTGGCTTTAGCAAGAACGACATCCATGGCATCGGGCATGATGTGGATGTTGGATTTCTCCTTATCCCAGGCATCATGGTAGGCTTTCTATGAAGACACAAACAGGAGGCTACTTTCAAAGTGTAAACTATGCAAATCTCTTCTTTAAAGATGTAGTAATCCATTATAATACCATCATTAATGATTCAATATTTTGTAATTCTTGATTAAGACCAACCAAATTTCACAACATACCTTGTTCGTAATCTGAGCATTGGCTTTAGCCAACACTAAGGGCATTGCATCGCATTTGGAGGTGAACTTGTAGTTGCTGGGATGCTTGCGATACAGGTGTTCACTCAGAATCTCACCGGCCTTCTTTGCTTTCTCAACATCCAATGAACCTATGGGCACCCACCCAATACCCCGCATCAGCTTCTGATCTTCCTTGTAGTAATTCTGGAAGGAAATCATTCAAAGTTGATCAACACATATATAAAAATATATCTATTTATTGGCACATGTGGAATGGGAAAAAATCCTACATACATCACTCTGGATGTCATATGCATGTCTGGCATTGACAACATCAGTGGAGTCGGGCAGGCAGGTCCATTTGTGCAGGCGGGTGATGTAGTTGGCATGGTTGACCTGGATCTGGTTCTTCTTGGCCAGTTCAAAGGCCATCATGTCTACTGGCAGATTGAACTTGGTCTTGGACTTGTTGAAGTCCTTCTTGTAAAGAGCATCACTCTGTATCCTGGCTGAGTTCAGAGCCAGCATGAGCAGTGGGTCGTCCTCGACGCAGCGAGCACCAATATGGTGACCCGCCTGCTTGCGGTATCCTGCCTTATACTTGTACTGAAAGAAAATATGAAGCACAAACAATGTTGATTGGTACACCAAGGGATTAAAGCAATATTATTTACAAGAGTGACCGACAACAACTTACGTCGCTGATAATGTTCCTTTGAGCCCTGGCTGCAATAATAGAAATGGCATCATTGCGCAGGTCATAGCCCTTCTTCTTGGCCACTTCATTGGCCTCCTTGTATCTTTTCTGCAAAATACAGACAAGACATTGTTAATACCCTTTGTACATTCCGTGAAGGAGCCCTATTATACTTTTTAACTTTTTAAAGACTATGTGCTTACGATGCTGTAGTTTGCCCTGTTGGCTTTGGCCAGAACGACATCCATGGCATCAGGCATGATGTGGATGTTGGACTTCTCCTTATCCCAGGCATCATGGTAGGCTTTCTATGAAGACACAAATGTACAGGATAATAAATTTAAACGGGTGAACTATGCAAATGTGTACTTAAAAAGACGTTGAAGTCCATTATCATACCATAATATATGTTTTAATATTGAGTTAGTCTTGATTTAGACCCTCAGTATAGTGAACCAAATTTCGCTACTTACCTTGTTAGTAATCTGAGCATTGGCTTTAGCCAACACTAAGGGCATTGCATCGCATTTGGAGGTGAACTTGTAGTTGCTGGGATGCTTGCGATACAGGTGTTCACTCAGAATCTCACCGGCCTTCTTTGCTTTCTCAACATCCAATGAACCTATGGGCACCCACCCAATACCCCGCATCAGCTTCTGATCTTCCTTGTAGTAATTCTGGAAAGAAATCATTCAAAGTTGATACACATATTTATAAAAACGTCAATATATTGGCAGATGTGGAATGGGAAAAAATCCTACATACATCACTCTGGATGTCATATGCATGTCTGGCATTGACAACATCAGTGGAGTCGGGCAGGCAGGTCCATTTGTGCAGGCGGGTGATGTAGTTGGCATGGTTGACCTGGATCTGGTTCTTCTTGGCCAGTTCAAAGGCCATCATGTCTACTGGCAGATTGAACTTGGTCTTGGACTTGTTGAAGTCCTTCTTGTAAAGAGCATCACTCTGTATCCTGGCTGAGTTCAGAGCCAGCATGAGCAGTGGGTCGTCCTCGACGCAGCGAGCACCAATATGGTGACCCGCCTGCTTGCGGTATCCTGCCTTATACTTGTACTGAAAGAAAATATGAAGCACAAACAATGTTGATTGGTACACCAAGGGATTAAAGCAATATTATTTACAAGAGTGACCGACAACAACTTACGTCGCTGATAATGTTCCTTTGAGCCCTGGCTGCAATAATAGAAATGGCATCATTGCGCAGGTCATAGCCCTTCTTCTTGGACTGTTCATTGGCCTCCTTGTATCTTTTCTGCAAAATACAGACAAGACATTGTTAATACCTTTTTATATTCCGTGAAGGAGCCCTATTATACTTTTTATCTTTTTAAAGACTATGTGCTTACGATGCTGTAGTTTGCCCTGTTGGCTTTGGCCAGAACGACATCCATGGCATCAGGCATGATGTGGATGTTGGACTTCTCCTTATCCCAGGCATCATGGTAGGCTTTCTATGAAGACAAAAATGTACAGGATAATAAATTTAAACGGGTGAACTATGCAAATGTGTACTTAAAAAGACGTTGAAGTCCATTATCATACCATAATATATGTTTTAATATTGAGTTAGTCTTGATTTAGACCCTCAGTATAGTGAACCAAATTTCGCTACTTACCTTGTTAGTAATCTGAGCATTGGCTTTAGCCAACACTAAGGGCATTGCATCGCATTTGGAGGTGAACTTGTAGTTGCTGGGATGCTTGCGATACAGGTGTTCACTCAGAATCTCACCGGCCTTCTTTGCTTTCTCAACATCCAATGAACCTATGGGCACCCACCCAATACCCCGCATCAGCTTCTGATCTTCCTTGTAGTAATTCTGGAAAGAAATCATTCAAAGTTGATACACATATTTATAAAAACGTCAATATATTGGCAGATGTGGAATGGGAAAAAATCCTACATACATCACTCTGGATGTCATATGCATGTCTGGCATTGACAACATCAGTGGAGTCGGGCAGGCAGGTCCAGTTGTGCAGGCGGGTGATGTAGTTGGCATGGTTGACCTGGATCTGGTTCTTCTTGGCCAGTTCAAAGGCCATCATGTCTACTGGCAGATTGAACTTGGTCTTGGACTTGTTGAAGTCCTTCTTGTAAAGAGCATCACTCTGTATCTTGGCTGAGTTCAGAGCCAGCATGAGCAGTGGGTCGTCCTCGACGCAGCGAGCACCAATATGGTGACCCACCTGCTTCCGGTATCCTGCCTTATACTTGTACTGAAGTAAAAATAAAGAAATAATCATCAGAATGAGTACATAAAATAATGTATAATACAGTAGTTCAGTCTGAAAAAACCCAAATAACCTTACATCACTGGCAATGGTAGTGCAGTTTTTGGCGGCCAGGATTGCGATAGCATCTTTGCGGATATTGTGACCCTTCTTCTTGGACAGCTCATTGTCCAGCTTGTAAAGTTTCTGAAGAGGAAAGAATCATAAGCATTTCTTCACAATTGTTTTTTCAGAACATGAGGATCTGTTTCGGAATGAAGAAGTTGGTGTAGATCAGAAGATGGAGTTTGTACCTCACTGTAATTTTTCTTGTTTGCTTTTGCCAAGACAACATCCATAGCGTCGGGCATGATGTGGATTTTGGTCTTGTCCGTGTCCCAGGCTTGAGTATAGGATTGCTGAAAAGGAAACCACAAACTCGTTAGTGAGGTTATTTCCTGTTGGTAGAATATTCATTAATATGTAATCACCACAATATAATGCAAGCAATACCTTATTCATGATTTGGTTGTTAGCAGTGGCCAGTGTGAGGTCCATGGAGAACATGTCCTTAGTAAACTTCAGGTTACTCGGGTGCTGACGGTATAGCTTCTCACTTTGAATCTTCCCAGCGATCTTTGCTTTCTCAACATCCAATGAGCCAATAGGAACCCATCCGATTCCTTTGCAGTAGGATTCATAGTCTGACTTGTACTGGTTCTAGAGGAGATTGATGGATAAACAATATGATACATATTCAATGTATATAGTCTTTGTGACCAGCACGTCATCCATCGATCCAAAATCTTCCCAAACAGATACTGAAACTTAAAATACCCATTTTTGCTAGGGAATTATGAATACAAAATATATGTAAGTAGTACAACACAGGTAGAATACAGCTACAGTATGGTCTCTGGTTGCATTTTAAGTACAAACATTTGGTCCTAATATTTGGTCCTGGACGTGTTGTTTGTAAAATGCTTTAGTTCAGATTTGAACAGTCTGCAGTCTAGACTAGACTTTTCTTGTTAAGGGGAAGAGATATCTCAAGACTTCCTGTTTGAAGACAGGAAAAAAAAGGAGACAAAAATAATCATACGTACATCGCTGATGTTGACCTGCATACTGCGGGCCAGCACCAGGTTCATGGCATCAGGAAGGAGACTGTAGTGGTGCTGGATCTTTCTGTACCCAGCATAGGTTTGAGCTTTGGTTGCATCCTTGGCATGCACCAGGCTCATCATGTCTACTGGGGAGTGGTACTTCAGCTTAGCCTTTTCGTAGTCCTTCTTGTAGTTCTTCTCACTCTGCTGCTTGGCTAATTGCATGTAGTGCACCAGCAGGGGGTCATCCTGGATACTGCGGAAGCCAATGTGGTGGCCCCTGGCTTTCTCATAATCCAGTTTGTACTTATACTGCAGCAGGACAAGAGTACATTGTTATTCACAGGCACTGGCTGACATGGACAATTTATTGCATCCAATAGCAACTAATCCAATTCGGTACTGCAAGGTACTCTTCACTTACGTTGCTAGCAATTTTGGTGCCCAATTTGGCAGCCACAATAGGGATGGCATCTCCTTTGAGGTTATATCCCTTTTTAGCCATCTCCATGACTCCAGCCTTATAAAGTTTCTGCAAGACAGATCAAAGTGAGAGAATGAGTATACAGAACTTGTCTATATAGTCACAGGAATGAGTGAAAATATAGGTGAATATGTGTACAATATATTTATTGATACAAATATCCATGGCAGGCATTTTGGTTTAGTTTATAGTCATAGTATTCCCTTACATCACTCATGGTGATGGCATTGGCCTTGGCCAGCACAATCTCAGGTGAATCTGGCATCACGTGGATAGTACGCTTGTCCTTCTCCCAAGCTGAAGTGTATGCTTGCTGTAGACAGAAACAAACACGTGATTATCATGAACAACATGGGGTGGGTTGATGCTGTGAAAACCAATACTCTATTTTCATAAGCCCCTGCACCTTGTTCATTATCTTGTTGTTGGCGGTGGCCAGTTCCAAGTCCATGGAGTCCATAAGCTTGCTGAATTTGAAGGTAGATGGATGGGTGCGGTACTTGTTTTCACTCTGGATCTCGCCGCCAATCTTAGCCGTCTCCACCCCAATTGAGCCGATTGGGACCCAGCCAATGCCTCTGATGTAGTTGTTCCACTCTGACTTGTATTCACACTGCAAACAAAATAAAGAAAACTGTAGAGTTCCAATGGGAATCAAGCTATGTCCTAAAGTGTACTGATTCTCTTTTTTGTCCTTTAGTCAAAACCTGCTGTTATATTTCACCTTTACAGTGTATCGTGCAAACTGCACATAGATTGTTGAGATTTGTGTGAAATAAATATCTAGAAGTTAATAACAAAATAAATTTGCTCATTCACATAATGATTATGTGAATGACACAATGATTATGTGACATAATGAATGAACATAATAATTCATATAATGAGCGTACAGAAGAGGATGAATTGTTAATGGATGCATTTCCATTAACAACTAAGATGGCTGTCGCTGACTTGTTTCATTGCTCTGATTGTTTGTAGGTGAATCCAATTACATCCAATTCCATTTTGGTTTGCACCATTTGATAACCTTGGAAATCAAATGATAAGTGAGAGGATTTTCACATTTTCAAATTGGTCCGGCAAATTGATAAAGGCTTTATATGAATGATCTTTATCATTCATATTAAAGAATGTTATATTTATTTTTAGCAAACATTTAATTGTACAGAGTTACTTAGTAATAATATATTTAAGGGATTACTTTGATAATGATTGTTTTTCAATATTTTCAACTCACGTCACTGGCATCGGTGTTCATTTTGCGGGCCAGAACCAGGTTCATGGCATCAGGCATGAGATTGTAATTGTGCTCAATCTTCCTGTACCCAGCATAGGTTTGAGCCTTGGATGCCTCCTTGGCATGCACCAGGCTCATCATGTCTACTGGGGAGTGGTACTTCAGCTTAGACTTCTGGTAGTCCTTTGTGTAGTTCCTCTCACTCTGCATCTTGGCCACTTGCATGTAGTGCACCAGCAGGGGGTCGTCCTTGATGTTACGGAAGCCCACGTGGTGGCCCCTAGCCTTCTCATAGTCCAGCTTGTACTTGTACTAGAGAAGTTAAGAAATAGCATTGTCATCATCTGCAAACTATAATGTTATTGTAAAGTGGGGCTTAAGTAGCTGAATGATCATGACTTATTTGATACACTCGGGTGCATTTCACTTACGTTGCTAGCAATTTTGGTGCCCAATTTGGCAGCCACAATAGGGATGGCATCTCCTTTGAGGTTATATCCCTTTTTAGCCATCTCCATGACTCCAGCCTTATAAAGTTTCTGGAAGACAGATAAAGTGAGAGAATGAATACAGAACTTGTTTCTATAGTCACAGGAATCAGAGGCACTAAAATATAGGTGAATATGTGTATTATATATTTGTTGATACAAAAATTCAGGGCAGGCATTTTGGTGTCGTTTATAGTAGTATTCCCTTACGTCGCTCATGGTGATGGCATTGGCCTTGGCCAGCACAATCTCAGGTGAATCTGGCATCACGTGGATAGTACGCTTATCCTTCTCCCAAGCCGAAGTGTATGCTTGCTGTAGACACAAACAAACACATGATTATCATGAGCTACATGGGATGGGATGATGCTGTGAAAACCTTTACTCTATATTCATAAGCCCCTGCACCTTGTTCATTATCTTGTTGTTGGCGGTGGCCAGTTCCAAGTCCATGGAGTCCATAAGCTTGCTGAACTTGAAGGTAGATGGATGGGTGCGGTACTTGCTTTCACTCTGGATCTCACCGCCAATCTTAGCCGTCTCCACCCCAATTGAGCCGATGGGGACCCAGCCAATGCCTCTGATGTAGTTGTTCCACTCTGACTTGTATTCACACTGCAAACAAAATAAAGAAAACAATGTGGGGTAACGTGGGAAAATAAGTGAATTTACTTAAAAGGACAGACAATGTATAACTGTGAGAATTGCATATCGACATTAAAGTTAGGTGAAAGTGAATGTGATCATTAGATTCCTTAATGACCAGGGCTTTATTGTCCCTATCCCCAAGGCCTACCCTCTTAACTTTGATTGTTTCGTTGATGTTATTTATTTTTATCGTTATGAAACAAACATTTAATCTCATCAAGAACATTGTTTTTGCTCTATTTTCTACTCACGTCACTGGCATCCGTGTTCATTTTGCGGGCCAGAACCAGGTTCATGGCATCAGGCATGAGATTGTAATGGTGCTCAATCTTTCTGTACCCAGCATAGGTTTGAGCCTTGGATGCGTCCTTGGCATGCACCAGGCTCATCATGTCTACTGGGGAGTGGTACTTCAGCTTAGCCTTTTCGTAGTCCTTCTTGTAGTTCTTCTCACTCTGCATCTTGGCCACTTGCATGTAGTGCACCAGCAGGGGGTCGTCCTTGATGCTACGGAAGCCCACATGGTGGCCCCTAGCCTTCACATAGGCCTTCTTGTATTGGATCTAAACCAAAGACAGAGACAATTCGTCAATCTCAAACAATAATAAATAACACATTTGTATAAGTATGAAGCGTGTCAAATGCTTAAGTCGCAACCAAGTCACCAAATCTTATTCAAGGCTGCTGTAGGTAGGATGTGAGAGATGTAAAGAGACAGCACAAAAGAGCAGAAGAGAGCAAGATATAGAAATTAAACCAGCCCAAAAAAAGGCCGCCTCCCTCTCTGCTCCCTTCCTCCGTATGTTGCATTCATGCACCTGTGGTGGCGCTATGATAATGCAGCAGGCATGTGATCGAAATGGAAGATGGATTTCCCAAACCAATCAGTGAAGAGATGCCCTAGTTGGCAGAAATAATCCAGGAGCGATTCAAAATCAAAGTTGTCTCAAACAGGCAGACATCACTTATAGCTGATGGATGGCTATTGTATTTCTAACAAATTTCACTATAGCCTTTAAATCGTACCTACAGCTCCTTAAACATGATGACATGACTTTTTTTATTGTGTACTCACGTCACTGGCGATGTGCCTGCCTTGCTTGGCATGGAGGATAGAGATGGCATCAGGTCTCATATCATACCCCTTAGCGATATGTTCAATCCACTTATGCTTGTAGTGAGACTGGAGACAAAAGACAAAATAAGATCAGGCAATGTTCTGGTTGCAGCATACGTTTAGGGGTGTGTGTCGTCGGTAGGATTCTACCATCTACCATTGTACCTTGCTCATGGTTTGGGCATTGAATTTGGCCTGGATGAACTCGGGGGCGTCCACTGGCAGATTGTAAGTGTGCATGAACTTCTCCCCAGAGGCTTTGTACGCAGCCTTAATAAAGAGAGTTCAGTAAAAATCAAAACATAATGATAGACTTCCATAAAATTATTGCATGTACTATTCAACAGCCATCCACTGAACAATATTAAAACTCTGGAAAATACAGAGAAAGGTGCTCCGACCTGGTCAATTATCTTTGAGTTGCCCAGGGCCAGAACCATATCCATAGAGTCAGTCTTGCTGGTGAACTTGAAAGTGCTGGGGTGCTGGCGGTAGCCATGTTCGGCCAGCGCTGATTTGGCAGCCTTAGCCAACTCTACGTCAATGGAGCCAATAGGAACCCAGCCTGTTCCTTTGTAAAGGTTGTTGTACTCAGACTTGTATTCATTCTGAAGGCGTAGAGAGATAGAGTTAGAGTCAGAGATAGTAAGAGAGCAGATGTAATATGAATAAAGCATAGCCTATGTGATGTCCTTCACAATAACAAAAGTAGATAGTCATTGTTTTATATAATTACGTTTTTTTTTATAGATTCATCTTTCAGCATTGATTACTTTTTTAACCATTGACCACAGCAATTTCGCAAATCAAATTGTAATATAGGAACTGAAACACATGGCAGTTTAGACCTACGTCGCTCTGAATGTCCTGCATTTTACGACACAGCTGCAGCTGCATGTTATCGGGAAGGAGGATGTAGTTGTGGGGGATCTTCCTGTACCCAGCATAGGTTTGAGCCTTGGATGCGTCCTTGGCATGCACCAGGCTCATCATGTCTACTGGGGAGTGGTACTTCAGCTTAGCCTTTTCGTAGTCCTTCTTGTAGTTCTTCTCACTCTGCATCTTGGCCACTTGCATGTAGTGCACCAGCAGGGGGTCGTCCTTGATATTACGGAAGCCCACGTGGTGGCCCCTAGCCTTCTCATAGTCCAGCTTGTACTTGTACTAGAGAAGTTAAGAAATAGCATTGTCATCATCTGCAAACGATCATTTATAATGTAAAAGTGGGGTTTAGTGGATAAATAATCACGGCTGATTTGATACACTCAGGTGCACTTCACTTACGTTGCTAGCAATTTTGGTGCCCAATTTGGCAGCCACAATAGGAATAGCATCTCCTTTGAGGTGATATCCCTTATTCGCCATTTCCGAAACGCCAGCCTTATAAAGTTTCTGGAAGACAGATCAAAGAGAGAGAACCATTTGCAGAACTTTTTTCTCTAGTCACAGGATAGAGAGGCACTAAATAAAGATCTATATGTGTATCATATGTTTGTTGATACAGAATCAATGGCAGGCATTTTGGTGTAGTTTATTGTAGGGTGGGAAAAATAATAGATTTTTCGATGCATCGCGATTCTCTCTAGAACGATTCCGTCTCGATGCAGAAAAATGTATAATCGTATATATATATATTTGTTCGCCTGCTGCAGAGCGCTACAGAAAACTCCTTTCTGCCTGTTTTTCAATTTTTAAATCGAGATGCATCGATAATCGTTTTAGAATCGAATGGTTGACCTCTGAATCGGAATTGAATCGAATCATGAGGTGCCAAAAGATTCCCACCCCTAGTTTATAGTAGTATTCCCTTACGTCGCTCATGGTGATGGCATTTGCCTTGGCCAGCACAATCTCAGGTGAATCTGGCATCACGTGGATAGTACGCTTATCCTGCTCCCAAGCCGAAGTGTATGCTTGCTGTAGACACAAACAAACACGTGATTATCATGAACAACATGGGGTGGGTTGATGCTGTGAAAACCAATACTCTATATTCATAAGCCCCTGCACCTTGTTCATTATCTTGTTGTTGGCGGTGGCCAGTTCCAAGTCCATGGAGTTCATCAGCTTGCTGAACTTGAAGGTAGAGGGATGGGTGCGGTACTTGTTTTCACTCTGGATCTGGCCGCCAATCTTAGCCGTCTCTACCCCAATTGAGCCGATGGGGACCCAGCCAAGCCCTCTGACGTAATTGTTCCACTCTGACTTGTATTCACACTGCATACAAAATAAAGAAAACATTGAGGGGTTATGTGGGGAAATAAGTGACTTTACTTATAAGGACAGACAAATGTATAACTGTGAGAATTACATCTACAGTACAGGTAGAGGCTAAAGGAATGTGTTAATTTACTGAATTTGTTATGGAGCATAGTTTCCCTGCTTAAAACATTGATTCCTTAATGACCCTGAACCCAAGGCCTACCCTCTATGTATTGGATTGTTTGGTTGATGTGCATTCATGTATTTATTTTAGCAAAATGAAATAACATTCCATCTCATCAAGTAAACATCACACACACTTCATGGTATATGTTTAAGAATATCGTAGTGATTATTTTGATAATCATTGTTTTTGCTCTATTTTCTACTCACGTCACTGGCATCGGTGTTCATTTTGCGGGCCAGAACCAGGTTCATGGCATCAGGCATGAGACTGTAGTGGTGCTGGATATTTCTGTACCCAGCATAGGTTTGAGCTTTGGAGGCCTGCTTGGCATGCACCAGGCTCATCATGTCTACTGGGGAGTGGTACTTCAGCTTGGATTTGTGGTAGTCCTTCTTGTAGTTCTTCTCACTCTGCATCTTGGCCACTTGCATGTAGTGCACCAGCAGGGGGTCGTCCTTGATGTTACGGAAGCCCACGTGGTGGCCCCTAGCCTTCTCATAGGCCTTCTTGTATTGGACCTGAACGTAAAATTGAAAAGTGCATCTCTCGTGATACTGGTTTTGTCAATGTCTGATTCAGTGGTGTATAGCAGATATCCTCAAAAAGATACAGCATGTGAAAGATGTGACACTTGTGACAGAACATGCCTTGGTCTAGTGACAAACCAAACAAACAACGGACATTCGACTGCCTAGGATCAATGAGGTGTTTCCCTATCTTATCAAACCTGCAAGAATTTTCTGGTTTATTTTCTAGAACACTTACGTCACTGGCTGCGTGTCTGGCGGCCTTTGCGGCTTTGATGGAGATAGCGTCAAGCTTCAAGTCATAGCCCTTGGCAATGGTCGCCTCCCAGTCCGCCTTGTAGTAGTTCTGCAATTGAGCATAAATAATTTATTAATTTATTAATTAAAAATCGCTCATATGAACCATCTCATTGACAAATGACTGGAACACCTACCTTGCTGATGTTGTAGGAATTGGCTCTGGCCAGTTGCAATTCAGGCATGTCAATTGGTAGAGAATACTTCTGATGGATCTCCTCCAGACCTTTCTTGTAGAACAGCTATAGAGGACGCACACAGACAGGGTGAGACTAAGCGACTACGAAAAGGCCTGGGTGAGCATCCTTAGAGAAACTGGTGAGACTGTGGGTCTTACGTCGCTCCTCTGAAGCTGGTTGACCGCGGCCTGCAGCATCACGGGGTGGTCATCGATAGCGGTGAAGGGGATTGTGTCTGGGTGCTTCCTGTACTTTTTCTGTAAGAAAGAAAACAAATAAAAGTCAAAATACAATTAAAATGAGACACATTTTACTTGGGTGCATTGGTTGAGGATTAGGTTTGTGCCCTCGCTGAGGCTATGGAACACTAACCTCATTGAGAATCTCTCCAGATTTCTTTGCCCGCTCCACATCCATGGAACCGAAAGTGACCCATGGACTACCCTTGGTATATTGGTTGTACTCAGACTTGTACTCGTTCTGTCATGAGAAAAAAGTCAATTTTATTAATAACAATGGAGGTGGTCATGCTGTTGGTCGTATCATAAACCGTAAATTCATTGATTATTTATGGTCAGTATTAGTAATTAACGTTTCCCCATGAAATAAATCTTCAAAATATGACACAAAAAAACAACACAAAAACGACTGCTGGTTCTTACATCGCTCTGGATGCTGTTGGCCTTCTTAGCCAGGTCCAGCAGTATAGCATCGTAGGGCATCAGGTAGCGGTTGCTGATCTTCTTGTAGCCAGTCATGCTGGCAATGGCCTGGGACTTCTTGGCCAGCGTGACGGACATCATGTCCAACGAGGTGTGGTACTTGGTTTTGACCTTCTCGTAGTCCTTGGTGTACTCACGCTGCAGAGACATGAGTGCGGTGCGGCGTGGAGGGCAGGAGGAGAAGGGGTAAGTGAGGTAATGTGCCGTCCACGGTGGTTACGTGGCATTCAAAGTGTCAACAGCAAAAACAGCGTGTTGGTTTGTTCGTTTTTGGAGATATATAAAAGCAAAGGGAGATCTTACATTGCTAACGATTTTGGCCACGTGAACGGAGTGCAGGATCTTGGGGTCGTCTTGGATGCTGAGGGCGCCCACCATGCGGCCTCTGTTCTTCTCGTATTCCTTCTTGTATTTTACCTGGGGTGAGAAACCATGTCCAGTGGTTATTAAACACCCTAGACACACTGAGGGCTCCAGTGAAGCCAGTGAATAGGAGTGTCATTGTGTACTCACGTCACTGGCGATGTTTGTGTGAGCACGGGCCGCAAGGATCGAAATTGCATCCCCCTTCACCTCAAACTGCTTGGCCTTTTCTTTTTCCCAATTGTACTTGTAGCAGTTCTGCAAAGAGACAATAAAAAAAGACGACAAGGAATGAAATTTGCTTCTTTTTTTTCTAAATCCTAAACATGAGTATGAAGGAAATTAAATGTTGGTTCAACTAATAAGGGACACGAAGAACTACTTCACTTACTTCACTCAGGTTGAAGGCGTTAACTCTGGACTGAATAAAGAAGGGATAATCTGCGGGCAGGGAATTCTTGGTCTTTGTCTTCTCATACTTGGCCTTGTAATTGATCTGAAAAAGAGGAAGAGGGTAGATTTTAGAACAAATGTGATTTATCAATAAATGTCAAAAGCATTATTATTAAATGAATACTCGTATTACACTGGAAGACCACTAGATGGCAGCAGAGTTTGGACTGGGCACTTCATCGCATATATATGTGTTACTCAGAACTGTGGGTTCCTCTGCGTAGCCAACCCCTCTCTGATGGCTGGGTTTATTCTTGGCCAACTGAGTTCATGCTGCTATTTATATTACAGAGAGATGGCTCTCCAGTTTCCATGGTGTCCACAGAAAGACAGCTGGCCTTAGTGGTTGGATGGGCCCGTGGCCATGGCGTCTCCAATGCACATCTGATATGAACTCAGCTCAGGGGGACATATGTCCATTGGAAGAGCTTTCCCGTCAGAAAATCAGCCCAATCTTGAAGATGTGTTTGAATTAATTTGAGAATGTCGGAAATGTAAGGGTGTACACATACATCACTTAGCTGTTGGGCGTTGATGGCGGCCTGAACTTGAACTGGCGAATCTGTGACCTGCGTGAATTTCACCTTGTCCGGATGTTGACGGTACACTTTCTGCAAAACAAACCATCAAAAATATTATTCTTAGTTTTCATTTTTTTGTTTTTAATGTTATTCACTCTCTGTGACTTGGGGATGCCAATCACAGGGACGAGGGAATCACTCACATCTCTACACAGCGCAAGCTTCTTGTCGACTTCATATTCGGGCGTGATGGTTTGAGGGAAGAAGCATCTCGTCTTGATGTCTTCATACTCAGCTTTGTAATTTTGCTGTGAGGTAAAAAAGTCAGAAGCAAAGTAAGGGATTGGCTCTTCAAGGAATAGCACAGTAGAACAATTGTTCTACTGAGTTGACTTGCCTCGCTCTTGAATTCCTCAACTTTCTGGCAGTGGAGCATGTAGATGTCTTCATAGCTGCCGATATAGTGGCCCTGCACCTCATTCTTATACTTGTCTTGATAGTGTGCCTGAGGAGCAAAGGAAACAATATATATGTATATATCAACAACATATATGACAAGACATAAAAGAGAGGATCAGTGAAAATGTGTAGAATAAAATTATACATAAAACACTCACATCAGTGAATGTTTTGAGAACAGAATCCATCTTGAACTTTGGTGTGTCGCAGTAGTTGATGCTGAAACCTCTGGATTTCTCATAATTCTTCTTGTAAACTTTCTGTAAAAAGAAAAAGGGAAGAAAAAATATTATATATAAAAAATGTTGAAAGATATGAACAAAAATAATACATTAATCTATTGAATTAATCATAAATCTATTGAATTGTTTCGGAATCTGGCCAGTGTGGCATTCATGTTTTTCACTAGAACTATATAACTATAACTATTAAACAACTATGATGATAAAATAAACCAAGCTGATTGAAGTATGTTACATCACGTTTACCAGATGAAACATACTGACAGATAAGCTCATCAGTATGCTACTCAGTGGCCAGGGTATTCACCATATTATACAGGGTATTCACTATATTATACAGGGTATTCACTATATTATATATATATATATATACAGGGTATTCACTATATTATACAGGGTATTCACTATATTATACATATATATATATATATACAGGGTATTCACTATATTATACATATATATATTATACAGGGTATTCTAACGATAGAATAAAACGTAAACATGACATACAACCTAACATACAAGCTAAACTCACATTTCATCCAATCAAGACTTGAATGGATGTTTCATGGAAGATTCATGTTACAAAAGGTTGTAGATTCTCAGAATACATTACGTTTGTGTTTATATGGTTTAACACTGAGGTAAACAGCCAGTGAAAAACAGTGTCAACGACTGTGGAACGAACAAGTCTAATCTGATATGTAAAATGAAAGGACTCTATTTTCCCCCAAATGAAATGTAAGGTTCCTGTTTTGCGAACCCGGACAATGAACTAAATAAAATGCTAACGGAGCATCGCCTAGTGTTTTAGACTTAAGACTGAATAGTGTTTAAACTTTATGAAGAACACGGTCCCTTAGAGTTAATACTGTAAACATGACATTTGTATGTAAAAATCTAAGCTGTGCATTCATTTGGTTAACATTGTTTTGTGTGGTGTGTTCAGAGGGGCTACTGTACTGCAGTCCCCTCCATCTACACCTACATCACTGAGGATGGTGCCGGCATATCTGAGCTGTCTGAGGAGGGGGTTTTCTGTGGCGGGGAGCGTGTTGTAGTCAGACTTGTCTTTAATCTTCTCGTAGTCCTTCCTGTATTTCACCTGTGGATGGAAACGAAAACCCAAAATAAACAAACCAGGTTATAGTCATTATGAAGCTGTGGGTGTGGTTATGGGGGATGGGTGTGTATGTGTGGTTGTGTGGGCATGTGTTTGTGTGCGTGTGTGTGTGTGTGGGAGAGTGAAGGTGTGTCAGTGACGTGAAATGTCACTATACCCTCTATTACGTATTGACAGACTTTATGGAAGGCCAACGTATTATTCTCTCCTGCCAGAGTGACTCATGTCTTGATTGTGTGTAAGTGTGTGGGTGGCTACCTCAGGTCCAAGGCTCTACAGCACATGCCCGTATTCTTGAATACGCTATATAGGATCTGCTCTCTCTGCAATCCACAACTACCACTATACCCATTCCAGTTCTTTATCACACGTAATAATGAGATGTTATAAGGGGGAACAGAATGTCTCCTTCGAAACGCTGTGGGCACCACTACTACGGACTACACGTTAAGTCCCTGCGTCAGTGCAGGCATGTAGCGGCTGACTCACACCGTGGGTTGTGGTGGGTCACATCCCCGCCGTGGGTTCTTCCTTAGCGAGGTGTGTGTTAAGACACGCGGATGATGCTGTTGTTTATGTAAGAGTGGCGTGCGTAAGCGGCCAGTCATCGGACGGCGTGCTCACCGAGCTGGCGCTGGTGCCGGCCTTCTTGTTCGTGTCATAAACAGGCGTTTCCGTCTGCATGAAGTTGATTTGGTCTTTTGCTGCCTCCCAGTCTTTCGTGTATCTTTTCTGCAGGAGGGAAAAACAAGGAGTACTGAAGAGTTGAACACGATACCAAAAGTAAAAATACACGGATAAATCATATGTCATTTGTAAAATAATAATTTTTGTTAATGATAAACAATGATAAGATTTCATATTTTACTGTGCTAAGGTTCTCCATGGCCACCCTGGCCGTGGCCACATCGAAATAGGGCGTCTCACACCATTGGCCCTTCACGTTCTTGTTGTAGTCCTCCTTGTACTTAAGCTGTAGATAAGAGAGAGACAAACAGCACGACATGTACATTACACAATGAGAACTTAAAGCACCACAAAGTGACATCATGGAGAGATGGAGCTGGGAATAGCATTCTTATAACTGGTTGCTGTTGTTGTACTTGGCCGCTCTCTCTTTCCCTGTCCTCAACACTGATAATCTGACAGCAGGTGGTCATTCATCCCCATCCGTCTCCCAGGAGCTGGCGGCTCCGACAATCTGACTCTCATTGAACTCTCAGTGTGTGTGTGTGTGTGTGTGTGTGTGTGTGTGTGTGTGCCCGTGTGAGGTTGCATGTGTGTGAGTGCGTGTGTGTGTGTTTGTTTCCAGGTAAAAGGTACTTTGGTTGCAAATCCAGAGGATTGAAATCCAAACAGTTTCCAGCAAGGCACAGTATCACATGCAAATCATTATTATCAGTATTTGTTCTATCTTTCCATCCCTTCTTGTGGTGTTAAGGCTGTGTTGAAGGTGTTGGGGATCATTAAGGCTCACGTCGCTGCGCTGGGTGAAAACTCTCTTGGCCAGCTCCATATCTGGGGGGTCCGCCAGGGAGGTGAACTTCAGCTTGCGCTGATCGTAGCCCTTCTTGTAATGAATCTGTAAGAAGCAGAACAGAAGGGGGTGTCAAAACCTAGCTTTTTTAGCCCCAATCAAGGGTTGACCTTGGGTAGGCAACGTAGCACAGAGATGTTGAGGACCTCTGCCAGCCCCCTCCCTCATGACATTGGACCCACATCAGATGATGTTACGTTAATTAGCGATTAAAGTGACTGTTGTTGCTGTCTGCTGGAAGTAGACTGGTGAGCTGGAAATGGTCACATGTGATATGTAGATGAGTCAGCACAGAAATAAGAGCACTGCGCCCACACATGAGTGATGAACACCATCGATGTCAGCCTAAACAGTGTGAGAGGAAACGCTTAAAGGAATTGAAACCTGAACGCTCTCCACTGACTAACCAGTATCATAGAAACCCCCGTATGTGGTTTCTGTGACAAAAGCATTTTCGTTTCATACTTTCTTTTGGTTGCATTGTTGTTGTTTTATACATAATTGAGTAAATATTAAATATAAAATAAACATATATAGCCAATGTTTATATTTACATATATATATATATTCCTTTTTATATTTTAAAATATATATTCTTGTGCATACTGACAGTGCTAGATTTGAATGGTGTTGAGTTTAGACATAGACTAATGCCTGTACATACTGACAGATCTGTGCTAGATTTGAACATTGTTGAGTTTAGACATCGTCGGGGACATGGGGGGAACATGGCCAGTACTCACATCACTCAGGGCCTCCTGAGCCTTGGCCACCCTGCGAAGCTCAGGGCTGTCGCTGTAAGGGAGGAACGAGGCCTTCTCCAGGTCCCAGTCCTCAGTGTACAGTTTCTGAAGAGAGACACCACACATTGTACCGCATTGTATCGCCATGTCAACGTCATGCCATGTCACTGCCACAGCAGTGGTAGTTGGTGACAGTGGTGTTGCTAATCATTATTCATCAGAGGGGAGGGCTCTTTGTGTTTGCATCAGACGGTTTCCTAACGAATGGTGGCTTATGTTACACACCAGTGGTTATTCATTATTGTGTTGATAAATGAGTGGTGTAAAGATATAGTCACATATCTATGCACTGTTAGGGAATGAATTACTGAATTACACTTACAAATTAGCACTAGTTCTGGACCAATAACAATGGGTTATGAGAAAACTTCTGTGTTAATATCGGTTACGTAGAAATGTGTGATAAATTTATAGATGCAAATGGTGTATTCATTCTAGCATTGTTGAGCTAATGTTATTGTTTTTCTACTGAGATATTACTATTTCAACATAACATTTAAATCTGTATAGAATAATTGCTTTGACGCTATCAAAAGCAGTGAAAAACCCATATCTTTGACTGTAGAGGTAATTTCAGAGTTCAAGAGAAATGAGTGGAAATGAAACAAGGCAATAAATGATCCATAGTATGTGGCGATGTAGGGCCTCTAGGTGTGACACGGCGAGAGTCACAGTCCTCTACCTTGCTGTAGTTAGCAGCGTTCTTAACGGCCAGGACCAGCTCAGGGGCATCGGGGGGCAGCAGGTACCTGTCCTTCGTCTCGTCCCACTTCTGCCTGTACAGAACCTGACGAGGCGGGAATGCGGGGCATCGTTACATTACAACAAAATATAGGAAATAAATCAACATTATGAACTATACTGTTAGAAAGTAGCGTTGTTGAATACTTTATTCCCATTGGTCAATTAAGTTCCAAGGGTGTGCCAACAATTTAAATGACACCTCTGCCTTTTACCAGTTCCAAATCAATTTGCGGCAAATCCAATGGTCAAATAGAAGTATGGACCACACAAACAAACAATATGCTCAAAGTGCCGCAGAACAATATTTTCATCGCAGCTCATTAAGTCAATAAAAATATGAGTGAATTATATCTTAGATGAACTCATATCTAATCCTTGTTGGTAGCAGTTTGAGGGGAATAAACCACTACGAGCTCTTCAGTGTATTCTTCATTTAAAGTCCAGGCGCCCTTACCTTGCTGAGCAGCTCGGACATGTGCTTGACATGGGCGACCTCCTTGGCCTCGCCGTCGTACAGGCTGCCCGTCCGGGCCTTGTTCCCCTCCATGCGGTACTTGACCTACGACATGACATTGCAGCGCTGTGAGACTTGAGCGGCTCCAGATCCATTTCCTTAGCTGATTTGTGGAGAGTGCAACTCCACTACTTAAACAAGTGTTTGTTTTGGTTGTAGTGATTGAGAAAGGTGGGAGGTGTTGAGGTCTAGTCTCTATTTTTGTCAGACTTGTGTGGGATGGGGTTTTGGCTGAGGGCAGCCACCAGGAGTCCTCAATGATGTGGTACCTCACTGAGCTGTTCCTGAGCCTTCCTGATGCGGACCATCTCCGGGGTGTCAGCGATGTGGGCAGGGGGCGTTCCCTTGGACAGGTCATACGCCTTCCGGTACTTATTCTGGAAAAATGTACCATAAAATACCATGACATCCTGGACTCAGGAAGGCCTTGTCAATATCATCATCATTATTAAGGGCAGATATAAGGCCATCATGTACAAATGTTATTGCTTGAAGGGGAAACCCCTTTTATGACTACTATTGATAATTGTGCTTTTTCCAAGTCGCTTTGTATGAAAACAGGTTCCTTACGTGGCTGTATTGTTCCAACATCTTCATGCTGTGAGCCAGGTAGGGTGTCATGAACTTAGAAGTATCCACCGCGACCCTCTTCCTGACTTTCCTCATAGGCATGCCAGCCTGGAGGAGTTGAGAGGGAATGTTAGAAGAAAGGTACGTATCATGCTGCTGGTGACCAACCAACCTAGTTCTCCGATGTGTCTTATGGAAAGAGAAGGCCAGAACCTATGTTTTCCCCTTAGGTTTGTTACTTAAACACAACTATAACATTTTAATTTTACTTACCATACCCACAAATATCAGAGTACATTCTTTAAATTTGCATTCCCACTGTGTCATCTAAGCCATGCAATATTCTTCACTAAGGTAAGGCAACCTTTGATAACTACAACGTAACAATGTAGTAAACATGGCTGTCCTGTAGTAGTAGTAGTATTGAGCGTTTCACTACATATATTTATTATGCCCCTCATCCCTATTGACAACACATAGTTAGATACGTACATAGAAGTCATATATCAGGTACCCATAATGACCAAAAACCCCATTATTACCCCCCAGTTATTTCCATTCAGTTTAGTTACTTAGGTTAGGTTATATTGGTTAGAAGAAATGTGAGATCAAACCAGCAGTTTGCCAAATATATCCTGATAAATTTTTCTGGACCCAATTCACCGGCTTCCAATCTTTAAAAATGATAACGCTATGAGAGAATTCAGCAGTTGCCATTGAAATAGGCAGGGATTTAATCAATAACAAGCACATGCTGACAAGGAGAGACAGGTTCTGTTGGCTAAATGAAGCGGGAGCCGTAGACGTTTCCTCTGTGCTATTTGTTTCTTCTTTTGCTTTAGTTTTTACCTTAGTCTCAGTGGTTTGTTGATGAGTGACAGTCGTCGTGGCAATCTGCTCAACACATTGCAAATAGAGGACACACTCTGGGGTTTCAAACTCGCCACAGGTCAATGGCACATGGGGTTGGATTGAGGTTGATTTTTCCCCAGCTCTGGTGTACCCTACCGCTACCCTGATCCCTGATTTCTCTGACGTCATGTGGTGCTGTGAGACTGTGTAGTAATATTAAGCAAATACTACACAATATATGTATATATTTTATGCAATATTAGCGATGATTTCCTTCTGTCAACGTCATTTGTTGAAAGCTCCTGACTCTATTCACAAGATAAATGGTTCTCACGCTTCAACTCTAGATGAATGCTCTGTAATTAAGATGTGGTTTAATTAAGTGTTATATTCTGCAGGGATATGGAGGCCTGTAATGGCTCTGGTTGTATTTATTCGACTGGCTGCTTGAATTCCTTCTCCCCCCCTCTCTCTGTGAACACCTAATTTTTAACTGCTAAAGACCTTCTGTCACTGAAATCACCACCTTTGCTTATAGCATATAACTGCATGTTAATAGATCAGTTTATTCATCTCAATGTGTGTTTTATTCACACACACACCGTCACTTAATCTTTCCTTTCCAAATCAAGCAGCATAAGAATACAATCGGTGTACTCTCTGCATGTGACCTAGTATTCCATGAATAGCATTTGTGTCTAACTTTAACCATAGCATAGGGGGGGAATTACAGATGAGTAGGCAGGGCTTCACAGAATTGGAAACAGCCAAATGAGCTAAGCTATGTGAAAATGGCGTCTTACAGTAGCGATCCCCAAGATGAAAAATAAATTAACCCTGCCATGGCTATTGTAGTGTGTGCACGGAGCAGATGTACCCATGACCAGAGCTGAGGGAAAGAACATCTCAAGTCCTTTATACAATATTGGTAAGAAAGGCTTCTTTATCTGTGTCTGTCAGACAGGAGAGAACCATACGCTTACATTAAGCCCCCTGCCCACATTCATCCTATTTACAAACTAACAAACATCAAAAGAACTGTGTAAACACCGAATATTTATAGGTTTTCTCGAATTAGCATACAAAACCACCACCCCCACCAATTTCTCTCTCTCCCTCTCTTTTTTTCAGTCTCCCTCCATCTCTCGCTCTCCCCCTCTCTTATTATGTCTCTCCCTCCCTCTCTTGGTCTGCGTTCTCTCTCTCTCTCTCTCTCTCTCTCTCGCTCTCTTCCTTTCTCCCTCCACCTCGTTCTTCTTTTCTCCCTGTCCGAGCAGGTCGTTTTTCCATGCATCCCCTGCATCCCCCCTCCCCTTAGCACATTCTATCGATGTGACGTTAACAGACCCCAGGCAACGGGAGTGTGATTTACAGCACACCCCCCACCTCTCTCTCCCCCTCTCTGTCGCTCTCTCTCTCTCTCTCGTAGCTCAGCCACACACTCTACCTTACTTGCCCCATCTGCCATAGATATCCAAATCTAAATCTGTCTAACTGCCGACCACAGTGTATGTGTGTGGAGTTTCTTCCCTTAATGGCATGTGGGCATTCATTTGTTTAAAAAAGATGATAAAACAATTGTATTTATCATAAGCTTCACTCTAGTCTTCATAGTCATAGTCTTAGTTGTATTTTGTCACCATAGCCATTGTTTACATATTTTCCTATTTCTGCTCTACAACATGTACAGCCATGTTTCTCCCCATTCTGTAAATCAAATAAGAAGCCTTCTTACTTTTTGAGACATAGCTGTTGTTCTCCAGAGCTTAGATGAAAGTAATAGTGAAATCAGATTGTATTGATTTTTGCTGAAATGTATTTGTCCTCTTTCAGAAATGATTCACACCTTTGCACGTTGAATCCATTTCCCTTGATATGTTATATGGGAGCAAAATGTAAAAAAATAACTAACTTGTTAGTTATGCTTCAGTCGCATATCAGTCTTACTCCCCTATAAAACATCCGCAATATTAGGTTTGGTGTATACAAGGCTAGCATTAATCCTATTTCACCAGGAAATAAGGGATTAAATTGTCTGCCTTCTGCTTTCACTCTTCCATTGGACACTGATACAGATATTTATTCACACAATGATCACATCAGGCATAGTCAGGAAAAAGTATATATTAGAAAGTATGCCAGTATGGTATATATGCAGCTAAAACCATTTATTTAACAATTTATGATTCATGCCCTTTAAAGAATATGGTAACTGTAAATGTATGTGAAAAATGAAATTGCATATCGACTTTTGAGGTGAGTTTTGAGGCCTAAAGATCTGAAACACTTAAGGGGAATTTACACCACAGGCGAGAGAGAGTGAGCGTGAGCGTAACGTAGGCATAACGTAGGCGTATCAATTCACACCGCCGCCGTTTATTTTGCTATATTTTCAAGATTCATCAGATAACATCATAACCGAGACGCTTCAGAAACGCTTGGAAATAGAAGTGAAGCGTAAGTTAAGCTTTGGTCGGCCGTGAGGCGGGCGTAGAACGCTGCCGGTGTGAATCAGTGCACTGGTCTGAATGGATTCTATCTCTGGCTGAAGTCGGACGTCTGACGGCCGACTAAAAAACGCGTCTAAAACGTCTGCGGTGTAAATGGGCCTTTAGGCCTCGAGCCAGACTATAGTTAATCACGAGGATAAGATCCTAAACATTCCACCATGGAGCAGGTATGATCCATACAGCAGTGTCCTAAACAGAAAGGTCAATATTGTTCCAATCATCTCAATAAAGAGGGCTCAGGTAAAGGTAACTGTGTCTAAAAATAGTCTATTAGAGAACCCCCAGGCATAAAACACACAGGGAGCCGTCCCTCTGAAACAGGATCTAGAAGCCTGGGAGACCATGGATGCCTAATGGCTTGAACTGCTGACTGGTAGGCTATCGTAACCAACTATTCATAGGACTTGCAGATCCACAGACAGAGCAGGATAACCTTAGCCCTCCAAATAATCTTTGAAATAATATATTCAGAGCATACGTTGGTATGACTCTCAAGAAAAGAAATGCAATTCAATTTCATCCTAGTGAAGCATTGCTATGGAAAAAGAATATTTGAAATAAACTAGACAATCCTCTGTTTGAGCAAGTATTTCTGTAGTTCAGTCCATAAAGCCAATGTAGTACTTACCTCCTCAATAATCTCCTCCTCGTATTCCTCATACTCTTCATATTCCTCAACGTCCGCCATTTTGGGACGGTTACAGAGGATCTATATAAAACAGATGGAACGATAAAGCCATGATTTATTTAGGAAACTTTCAAACTTTTGTTTTGCCCTCATAGACAAAGAGACAATTATAATTTCAGTTATTACTATGAATTCTCGACCTCTCAATTCTCAACCTTAAAAAAAGTTGGTTTCAAACAGTATAGGGAATTGAACTACACATTAAATGCAACCACTGTTAAAACCATGCTACATTTGTTCCATTTTTAAGAGTAAACATGCAGCAGACAATTTGCTTAAAAAATACATTTAATCAGCATAAAGCACTCAAACAATTTTGAATGCCATACCAGAAAAAGACTCCTGTAGCAACGTTACAACGTTACAAACGCCTCAACTGCTATCCACTAGGGTCCCAAACCGTTATCCCAAGTTCAAGTGTTTCAACCCTAGACAAAATAACAACAAAAACAATCCTTAGATTATCTTTTAGACTAACACGATTTCAGAGGTAGAGTAAGGGCCAATAAGGTAGGAGTATCAGCCTAAGTAACAGGCCTCTGGCTTTGAAGGCTTGTCAAACGGCCCCTCCCGTTTCCCCCGTGACTATATGCCACTCAGAAAACGAAGCCTCCTGGCTGATGGTGGGCGACAGCTGCCCACAGAGCTCCAGCTATTCGCCATGTAAACCAGTGCCGCATCCTGATTGGTTGGCTTTGTTTAGCTAACTGCAATGCAATGCCTTCTGAGGCTGCAGGTTAAATATAGGATGACATACTAACTACTCTTTTTAACTTTCCTTTCGACTCCCCAACTTTACCTCACAGTAAAGTTGCTTTTAACATAAAATGAGTCATTTATGAATCAGAGGAAGTCGTAGAAGTGGCTTCAGGAAGATGGGCAAAGCGGCAACGCCGTTGCTGAGGTTAAGAAATATGGACTGAGTGTCAAGCAGACGTGAAACAAGGTGTTAGGAAGCATCCGCTGGTAGGATAGATGGCATGGTCTGAACTTGGTGAAGGCTTGTTGTTCTAGGTCAGTCTGCATACTCCATCAACGACGGAAGAAAAATACCCCCAATCTACCGATTTCTTCATTCATCTTCCTTTAAGCATCCAAACGCCAGCAGAAGATGGAGAAGATGGTAGTCCAGATTGATCAAAAGGCCATGCAGATTGAAGAAAACATAGAAGTTTGTGTCTTTCTCCAGCTTTTTTTTTTTTGGTTTAGTTATTTTGCTTACCAGTTACTTCAGAGTTAAATGATCTCCCAATCCGCAAAAAGCCTCCCCAACTTCCCTCCAGAGAAATGCTGGGCGACAGCACACAGCTGCGACTCCGACCTGGGTTATCATGTGGCCCGCTCAGCCAATCAGAGGCTGTGGTTCTCAGGTTTCAAAACCTAAATATACCTTAGACATACCCCCTCAGTAAGGAGCACCTGTCGAAGCGAGTGCATCAGCGGTGAAACCATAAGGAAGCCAATGGGGCAGGAATAAAGGGCCGCCGGACATGGGAGGTACAGTGGGCATGGGGGGGTCGTTTGGTAGGTTCAGGGAAACAGGAGTAAACCCCCAAACGTCCAGACAGTTCCACCCCAGTGGGGGGGTGGGGGGATGGGGGGTATGTCTTGGCGGTCATGTCATAATAATAACAAAGCCATGTTGTTCAACTAAACCATGGCTGAGTGGGGATATGGCCGTGGGAAAAAATTATCCCACAAGGAAGAAGCTAGAAGTTGAGCAGATCCCTAGGAGAGCTGTGTGTGGGTCATCACCTTATCAAAAAACTCACTGAAGTGAAGAGTCTCTGTGACTAAGTGCACAACAAGAACAGCCTGGAAAAGTCAAGAGTACACCATATAGCTGACATGACGCCATAAATAAGTATGACCCATAATGAAAATAAAGTTGGTTGGGCTTACCAAAGAAATCCAGCCCAGGTGACTCTATCCTGATATCATGTTGAAGATTGAAGAAATTCATGATCAAAAGAGTGATGGCTCTATCAAGATATTTGAGGCGATTGTAAACACATGAGTTATGTTCTGTACATACAAGTACAGACTCTACCAATGATCTCTTCCATTGAATGGTCACTCGCTCAATAAATTCATTGCTCTGTTGGTTCCTCAGCTTCCGAAATGTTTAGCAGGAGATTTACATTTAACTACCAAGGGGACCATGACCCCAATCGGATCCTAGCAGATATAAAGAGTTCTAACCGCTACAAAAATACATCAAGAACTATTCCAGGGCAAAATTCCTGTACAGTTTAAATACAGTGGCCGTCATTATAATTAGTCACTGAATCCTGGGAGGATAGAAAGCAAGGACTAGCAATTGTAGGTGAATGATGTTTTGATGGAATTTGCAATGCAATGTAAAATTCAATCAAGACATCAGCAAAAAGAATATTCCTTTTTAGCTTAATGTTCCTTTTATTGGTGTGTCGTGTCTGTCCTCAGTCTTTCATGCCAGGAGATGGGAGCTAGAAGCCCCTTAATGACAGCAACAGCTGAACCCTCTAGAATGCAGCGACTGTAGCCTCCCATTTTGTGATGTACCTTATCACTATTGCTAGTGGAGTGCTAATTAGCAAAGTCACACATTTTAAAATCTGACAGACATGAAATACACGGCAGATTTAAACTAAAGGTATTAAATATCTACATATTCAGGTGTATTTTAATTGCCCCACAAATTTAATGACTTGTCTGCTGAACATCTACCCAATGGGAAATAAATAAAGGGGATAATGTTGTTTGGTGATGCCTAGTCATTGGACCAACTGCTGGATCCATCGAGGTGACAGCCCAACAGCTGCGGGACCGCCATAACAGAGTCATTGCCAACGAGCAATGACCTTCCCCCCCAAACTCTTCCGAAAACAATTGAGGTAAGTAAACTAAATTGAGATGATTAGTGCATCATCGTGCGCTTCAGTGAGCCGATGACGGAATCAAAATATCAACCAACCATGTCAGGGATCAGCTGATGAATGTTCTCTGACCTTTCTGCGTCATGCGCCACTGAGATCTTTGCTTTATTGTGAAGGTAGTGAAGCAGAAATGGGACTTTACAGAATACCGTTTATCGGTTAACCACCCTTCTTGGTTCCTGGATGTTTAATACGTCGGAGGAGGTTGCAGGTTTGGATTTCATTCACACACATGAGAATGGGCAGGTTTTTTGACCTAAAAGCCTTAAGGTTACAAAAACAAATGTATGCATATCTTTCAGATTGGCTGAATTCTCTTCATGGTTCTGATTCACAGTTACACAGGTAGAGGCCATTAGTTATAAAGTCCTCATTAGGGCAATACTTTGTTAGCTGTGAGTTTCCAGAGTGCAGTGGTTAATCGATGTCTTTGTCCTAAGTAACCTTATTAAAAGAAATGTGGGGATATTACGTGAAACAAATTTATATGAACACAAATTCATACAAATACCAGCAACTTTGGGCTGAGAGAACTTTTGAAAGTGTGAATAATTCATGGTCAAAAGTTCTGTAAATCATGCTTTTGATTAAAAAAAAATACTTAACCTTGAAAACGCAGAACCTGGATTCGATCCTTGTCCTCACCAGTTAAATCTGCTCTTCACATGCTGGCCTCCTAGTAGTTCCTCTCTCTCCATTACCTCTTTTGAACTCTGACCCTCTTCCCTCTGCTCCATAAAAAGGAGTCTTGCATAAAAAGCTAAACCAGACACTGGCTGACCACCGTGGAATAAAATTATCAACAAAAGGACACCATCAATAAATTATATTTTGATTCAACCCAAAACAGATAAAAACACTTTATTTCACCGTTGGTAGTATTTTTCCATTATGGGCTGAGATGAGGGCATACAGTGCTGTAATTTCACCCACACTCACGGCAAATCTCTATCATAGTCAGCCGTTGTCACGGGAGGATTCCGATGCAGGCACAAGGTCAATGTAAATACTGCACAGAAGACACGGGACGTGTAGGATGTATTACTGCTGTATAAACCAACACAGCCAGTTCGGCAATACTGCAAGGCCACACAGGGCTGGAATTACACAAAGCTAAAGAAAAGGGTCCAGGTAAAGTATCCAGCAAGACGGGTGTCTTGACCTCTGTGTTTCAATGTAAGGAAGAAAAAGAATGTTATTTAAATACACGTCAGTCCTTACTTCCCTCTCTCCAACCAGAGTCCTCCGGCAAGACCTAGTCAGGTGTCTTTGTTCAGAGTGGTAAGAGTTTGGAAGAATTTGCTTCCTCTTCTTTTAAAATAAATAAACATGGAAAGAAACCGAGGTCCCGGCTGGCTGGGTGGTCGAGTCCGCGTCACAGAGAGGTGTCCCGATACGTCCAGCGACCTCACCCCCGACCCCGTGTCCAATTAGGGGAGGAGCTTAAAGAGAGCCAGGGTGTGCAGCGAGGCCATAGTTCATCATCTCACACGCAGCCGTGACATCATCCACTCCAGGCCCTGGCATAACCTGCAGGTGTGGGGTGGGGGGTGACACGGGACAGACAGAGGGACAGGAAAGACATGGTGTGACTTTCTTGTTACTTTTTACAAGACCTTCTGGTTTTGAGGGACACGTGTGCGGTGGGCGCTGTACCCACCCTTCGCCAGTGAGGGCGCAGCAGGCCTGGATGTGCCACTGGTGGTCTTTAACAGAGGTCAGCTGGAGGCTCTGGGAGATCTCAGCCCCAGACATGCAACCTTTCACATCCTGCTTGTTGGCGAAGATGAGCAGCCCGGCCTTCTTCAGGTCCTGGGGTGGAGATAGGGGGGGGGTCACAAGCATCAATTAAGTAACTAGCCTTAGCAAAGACGCTGGAAACGGGACTAAATATTACACATCTGGGCTATACTGCAGGAATGGACCAGAATCCCCTTGTATACAGGTGTGTATTGGACTTTATTTGATGTTATTCTTACTGGTTTACACCAACTTACTTCATGTGCGAGCATTCTGTAAAGCTCTTCTTTGGTCACTGAGATCCTCTCTCTGTCGGTGCTGTCCACAACCACAATCACAAACTGACACACAGGGGAAAAAAAAAACTATTGAATGGCAAAAATACAAATATTAATGAGATCAGTAGATATTTGCATATGACAATAAAAACGTGTTCAATTACTATGGTCTCTCTTCTACAGCTTGAGGAATGAAGTTAGGGTAAACAATGCAATTTTCGCTATAACCAACCAAAGAAAATACATATACATTTCACATGCACTTGCATGCGACTCAAGAACCATCTCTCCTGACTCTACAGTACAGATTCAGATTGTAAACAAACCCACTGTTCAGTAGCGGACGCTGATGATCGTACCTCTGTGTTTGTGTTCAGTAGTAGTGTTAGTAGTGTGTTTGTGTTCAGTAGTAGTGTGTTTCTGTTCAGTAGCGGACGGTAGCTGATGGTCGTACCTCTGTGTTTGTGTTCAGTAGTGGACGGTGATGATGGTACCTCTGTGTTCGTGTTCAGTAGTAGTGTTAGTAGTGTGTTTCTGTTAAGTAGCGTTAGCTGATGATCGTACCTCTGTGTTCGTGTTCAGTAGTAGTGTTAGTAGTGTGTTTGTGTTCAGTAGTAGTGTGTTTGTGTTCAGTAGTAGTGTGTTTGTGTTCAGTAGTAGTGTGTGTTTGTGTTCAGTAGTGTTAGTAGCTGATGGTCGTACCTCTGTGTTCGTGTAGTACGTGTTCCAGGATGACCTTAGCGACTCCTGCCCTCCAATATCCCACATCAGAAAGTGGGTGTTGTTGACCACAATCTCCTCCACGTTGCTTCCTATTGTAGGAGAGGTGTGCACCACCTCATTCATAGAACTGCAGAGTAACAAATTAAGTCGTGTCAGATTATTACACAACATCACAGACAGGACCTTTTCAGATCCTAACTATCAGCAATGCTGACTATGTGTTTCTGCTCATGTGAACACTGCATAAAGGAAATTCATCTGAAGAGATGAACGACTACTTACAATTGGTAAAGAATGGTGGTTTTCCCGGCGTTATCCAGGCCCACGATGATAACCTTGTGCTCTAAAAGAAAGAAATACAGAGACATTCAGAAAACAAAGTACAGCTAACATTCCGCAGTGGCAGATGTTGAGTCCATCTTGCAAGAGCAGAGGATGTGTGACACACCCAACCTCAGTCTTTGTTTTTCGAAAAATTCTCGAGATGTAGAATGCAGCCCAAACAACGGGCATCTTTATGCTTCACACACAAAGCCACCCTTTCCCCCCGCCGCCTTTGCTTTTACTGTAGTGAGGCACTAGTGAAAGAGCACTGTCTCACAGTGTGCTCAGAGCCTTTCACATAAGGGTGATCATAGCATGGTGGCTCGCTCAGACTAAACTATACTGAATACTCCACCACACGCTTCATGGTTTCACTGACCCATTTTTATTGTTCCCACACTGAGGTTTCCCCTGCACGCCGAATCTTTTTAAAGTGTGAAAAGTGAGTGGAATGGTCTGTTGATGTGGTAGTTTATGAGTAATTGTGGCTATTGGTGGTGGATATTTCTGTAATAGCTTGTGCTTGTTTTTGTGGCGAAGGAGGAATCATTTTGATTATTTGGATCAAGAATAGGCTGTTAAAAAACCTCCAACAGCAAGCAAACAGACATTGTACATCCAACAGTAGCAGGGCTAAATACTCTTTCTGCTCCGGACCCAAACTTATGACACCATTCTTGAGGTCAAGAGTGTAAAAGAAAAAAAAGAAAATAAATGATATTGTCTTATGATCCAAAATAAAGCTTTATAAAAATGGTAACATGATTATTTAATTGTTTAGTTATTCTAGTAAGTTGACATCATAAATAGAAACATAAAAGTCATAGTTTAGGACTAAAATGAAGGTTACTCTTTTTTTTTACCTCCTAAATGTACTGAAACGGTATACACAGTTCATAGTGAACATTGGTCTACAGATAAGCACACACAGATCACATATAATAGGCTGCACAAGATAAAGAAAACCTGCAGACACAGCAGGCACAGCTGATGTGGTGTCCTCTGTTGTAACCTGGGCCCCTGGGTCTTAAGCAGCTGGATCTCCAGGTTAAGTTTCCCTTTCAGGTAGGGGTGGGCGATATGGCAAAAATATCATATCACGATTTTTTTCAGGCAGGATCACGATCCACGATCTTATCACGATTCTTTTTCATATGGTTTTTAAGATTATTTTGCAAGTTACTGAACAGTACAAGCTCCTGTTTGACTGCATACTTTTTCGGGTGCTTTCTTTTGAGGTGGTTAAAAAGGTTTGTCGTGTTGCCATCCGACGTGCCACTATGCATATCACTAAATGAGGCTGTGCAATGAAAAACAAAAACGGAATCTGAACCGCAATGACGTGACAACTTAAACAGGAGACAGCAGCAGGAGTAAAGCCTATAGCCTATCTGCAAGATATAAGAATTTCTTAATGTTGTTTGCTAGAAACACCAATCTATCAACTTGATCTGAATCAAGTGCGGCTCTCTTTTTATTCACGATGTTACCTGCGGCGGAGAACACACGTTCGGAGCGCACAGACGGGCCTGGCACACACAGGTATTTGCGCGTCTATGTTGAGAGAAGCGGGTATTTGTTGCAGCCCGTCTCTCTACCAATGCAGCGTGTTGCTGTCAGCGGGGATGACAGCAATATCGCAATATATCGCTCAGGCTGGCTGCTCTGTGTGTTATCCATTTTCGGTAGGATATATTATTTGCTTGATTAGCGCACCTGCGAATGGATGAGATGGCAAACAATAAAATAAAAAGTAAAAACCAAACAGTCTAATCGTAGACTGTAAAAAATGCACTACACAACATGGCACTTTATATATCGATTATATATATTCGAATACAGATGTCACGTCATATTCAAATGCATATTCGAATATCGATTAAAAAGTGACAGCCCTAATGTGAACTTCAGCATCATACTAACAATCTCTCTGTAAAGAGAAAGAGAAAGATTAATCGTTCACAATCTAATATTGTCATATCGCACACCCCTACTTTCACATCACAAGATTAGACTACCCGCAGTTCCGCTACCATGGCGACTCCTGCTGTAAGCCTAACCTGGACCAAACCTAGAGATTGATAGATAGATAATAGATAGGTAGATAACTCCGCCCACGGCTGCAGTGTCTACTCCTTTCTAACTTCCAATTGGTTTATATAATAGCTGCTTTCACATATGGACGTGCATCCGTCTGTTCTCCGTCTATTCTACGGAGGTGCCGTATATGTGAATGACATAGCCTGACGTTGGACCTCCTGAAAAAAAAGACTACCCCCGAGGTAGTATGTTCTCCGGAGGAAATGCTAATTACCTCATATGTGAATGAGCAGTAGGATGTCGGCATTTCACACCAGTTGAGTGGGCGTGTTGATGACGCTTCGGTCTACGTTTGCATGTCATTGAGTGGCACCCGCACCCTAATCGATAATCAGCCTATTGCCTTTTGTTCGCTGAATGGTTTAAAAAATATTTTTATTATTATGTTACACCTTTCCTGCTGTCGGCTCCCAGACCATAGTTGAGGAGCACAGAAGCGACGTTCCGCTCCGTCGATTCTCTCGGGAGTAACTTTGACCGGCAGTGGGTCTGCTTATAGGTTTGAATATGGTCGGAATGAAGCGGCCACCGATTATTGACAGGCTGTGTACTTTATTCTTAGTTTCACTAACTTTACAGTAGGGCCTACACGTTTGCACAGACACAACCGGACTCGTTCATTACCTCACTAAACTGACACACACGCTACCGCTCGCTCTCCTCGCTCGTCCACTCACACACATGTGCTACTCTCGTAACAATTATTATTGACAACAGTTAGCTGAACATTATAGGGTCCCGTCCTTCCACTCCCTGTTTTCTCAGTTAAACACAGAAATCAACTACATTTGTCCCAGTGTTTGTTAGATGTGAAATTAAGCCAAAAAAGACGCTCTTTCATCGATTAATGCAGATTTTGTGGATGTAACGGAATATATGCATCGCTGCAGCAACATTTAAGATGATCGCGATGAGTTCTGCCCGTTTTGCCTGCGTGCTGTCTGCGGTCAAACCAAAACAAACCCGATCCCGCCTCTTGCGACCCTACGTCATATGCCGCCCCTTGCAAGCCCGCCCCCCTTAAGTAGCCAGAGATTCTACTGACACCGATCTCCGTATATCGGGCATCAAGTGTGAATAAGTGTGAATGACCCTCACGGTCGAACCTCCTGCTCCACAAATGCGGAGAAAAGACGGAGGTCATATGTGAAAGCAGCTATTGTCAACAAACAACTCAAATAATTATATTGCAAGCATATTTCAAGTATTTGCCCTAAAAATTTACTTAACATGATAACAGTAACAAAGTCGCCTATATTCCTATATATACACACACTTAATAAAAGTGTAAACCCATGCAATAGGCTGTTGGCTTCAACGAGTCTTGCAGAGCCAGCCTTTCAGTGGGGATGTAGGCTAGTGCAAATAAACAGACTAGTCTTCAACCAATAAAAGCATAGCAATGTCAGCTCAGGATGCCTTTTGAAGCCTGTCATGAGTGTAAAATGTCCAGGTTCAACCTATCGAAGATGGAGTTAACTTGATCATGGAGATTTAAATCAGCTGTTCTGAAACCAAAAATACAGACTAGAGAACGCTTGCAAGAATCAGAGTTCTGGTTTAGGCATAAAACATATCCTAACCTGCTATTTAAACAGGGCCCTGCTACTCGTAATAGGGCCACAGATATTATGACTAAGCAGCCTTACACTCACATTAAGACAAAACAATATACTGAGTGTGTCCTGTAGTATCAGCTTGGTGACAGGGCCTCCGTGTATCTGCGCAGCTGAGACAACAGGCTCATAAACTGAGAAGTAAACCCAAATTGTGTGTGCATCCAAGCAGCATTGGTTGAAGATAGACTCTGAAAAGGAAGTGAAAGCAGCTGCAGCCTGAACCAGGCACTGCTTCACTAAGGTGATCTGCCATGCTGTGCAGCTTTTGTGTTGCACACAGAAGCTATACAGGCCGCTGTTGGAATTATGTCTACTACCATTAGGTCAATTTGCAAGTAGACTTTCTAAAGTGATGAGCTGTAGGATAAGACATTGGCTGAGACACAAAAATTGTACACTGGTCTAATTGTTCACCGATAATCTCATTGTTAATCGATATGCCCAATATTTACAGTAAGGTTCCATCTGTTGAACACTTGAGAAAAAAGTGTAAACATGTAACAAGCTATATTAATTAACTTTTTATATTCTAAAAAGTGTTTGCATAAGCAGTAGAGGTTTTGTTATGTAAAATAGAAAACAGACTGCCATAAATTGCATACATGCACAATTTAAAATATATATATTCCGCTCCATCACAGAATGGCACGACACACAAAAACCGGTTCATGGAACAGACAAACTGTTTAACCAGACGTCAAACACAGCACATCCACAGGCTTTAAAAAATATAATGTAAAAAATGCACAATACTGTAACAATCTAATGCCACAGACTGCTCGTCGGCAGACGACCGCAGCTACAACAGCACATTTTCATCATAGTCAGGGAAAAACTTTTTAGGCACACCGACTGCACATTGAAGAAGCAGTGAAAACCCTGCTTTGGACAAGATTTGCAGTACCATGACGTTCATCAAACTATCAGCGCATAGAGAATAGGGGTATGCACTGCACAGTGACATCCATTCACACTGGACAACTTCTGATTGTTGACTAAATGAATGAACCCATCAGTCAACCACGACGGTAACCCTTCATAAACAATTGTCCAACATGGCAGGCCTCACACCTGGAGCAAAAACTGTAAAGTAAAACAACATTAAAAACTGTGGTTCCATAGTCATGTGTTGGTCAATTATGTCAGACACTGTTAGGGAGACTGAAACGACGTTAAGAAATGTACATACGGACGATAGATTATCTTTGCTAAACCAATCAAATAAATGAATAAAGAAGCCGTACATATTGACATAATACTGTGGGTGGTGAAAACCTGAAGAACCACTAGGTAATCAGTAAATCGTGTAAACTGCCGATGTGGCGGCTGACTAGAATGTGATCGAAAGTGCCACCCTCGTACTTTTCGTAGGAGGACGCTTGGAAGCCGACAGCCCGGATAAGAAAGGTCTCTGTGACAGGACCCACCGGGTAGCGCGGACACCGGAGGATTCCTGTTACAGCTGGGTTCACACTGGCCTATCTGTTTACTGTTTGTGGCTGGATAAGTAACATGAGATCCATTTCAGTTCGCTGGACCTCCACGGCTCTAATTCTAGAGAGAAATAGCGTTAACAATACCACGACTATCAGCCACGGTTCATGGAGTAAACAACTACTTTGAGTCGGTCCAAAAAAAGTTCCCACCTCTTGTGAGATGGACCAGAATTGGCGCAGAATAGCGTAGAGCAATAGTTGAGATGTAACGTTCGTACAAAAGTACGTCGTTAGTCAAAACCCCGGACGACTGATCTGTAAGACATTCAGACTACATTCAGATCTCGTCTCGTTCGGAGCCTCTGGGACCGACAGCGGCGCAGCGGCCTGTCCCGGACCGACCAGACGAGGGCCTCCGAGCATACGTGTACCTACCACTCTCTTACCTTGGTGGTTAAAAAGCCTCCACAGTTTGGTGAACAGTATCCCCATGGCTGGTGTTGGGAGTCACGATGCCAGCTGTAAGACTCGACAGTAGCTAGCTGTTGACGCTACCCGACGATGTCCGTAAGCTAGCCGTGAAGCTAGCTCACTCACACTCTACACCGTAGTGGGACGCAGTGCAGAGGACACGTTTCTTCTCGGTAAATTCACCATGTTCACTTTAAAACAAAAAGGTACACCTCCGAGGAGACATATATTTAAAACGTCACTGTTTTTAAGAGAGCTGTACTGAAATTATGTTGCAACTGCCTTGGATGACACCACCGCGGCCCATCAGCTGGCATTGGGCTGGTTTCTTTTGCGCAGCTGTCAGACATGCGCATGCGTGGTTCAGGATGGGCGGTGTCTTGATCTGAACGCAATGAATATTAATATTATACATTAGTACATGCTACACGGGAACCTCCTAAGATGGCGCGATTTGATTGGTTCTCTATCTCGGGATATTGGGCAATAGTGGGGAATAGCCTATTCCCCACTATTCACTTCGCCATCGGCGAATAATTGTTAATTAACACTAAGCTACAAACCCAGTAAATAATCCATAGCTACAAATAACTACTCATTACACGAGATCATTTCACAGCATATAGAGTTTGTGTATAATGTAGCATCATCTTTATTACTCTAGTAGGTAATAGGATAAGTGGCCCGTGTGTGTGTGTGTGTGTGTGTGTGTGTGTGTGTGTGTGTGTGTGTGTGTGTGTGTGTGTGTGTGTGTGTGTGTGTGTGTGTGTGTAATCATGTGTGTGCGTGATTCTAAACAAGATAAAAAGAGACAGATTAAATTGCAGATCAGGGCAGTTTATTCCATTACAACTGTAAAATGACAACACGAAAGAAAACTCTTCTAATTATCGCATCAGTCCCTTACAGGCAGTATTCAAATATTTTAGAATCATTTCTTGCACTTCAGTTTGCTTGAAACAACAACAGTAGCTACGTTATGCAGGAGAAATCTGAACTTCAGTCTCAAAATCGGTTGAGTTGTTTTTCAATCACTGGCACAAGAGAGACCCATTCTTTAAAAAAAGGAGACTTCCAACAATTATAAGATGACACAATATAAGATATTTCATTCAAGGCTAACACTATTTAATCAGTTGAGAACATTTACATTAAATCACCTGATTCAAAATGCAGGGGACTGATTGGATTTCCATGGTTGCAGCTATTCAAATTCAAAAGACAAAGAGGGCGGAGAAAGATGCAGTGTTCACACAGGCCTTTGTACTTTATCATGGCTATTCATGTAGTATTATCTGTCTCTGTTTACATATATAAAAAATAAACATGATTGAAATGATCATTTGTAAAGATATGAAAGCGGCAAGAATGTTACATAGCTACTTAAAGAATATACAAACAAGGGGCTTAATCATAAAGTATGATAGGGAAGAATTTATTTTTGTGAGCATCCATTGGAAGACAAATCTATGTTTAGGAGATGGATGAGTGGAATGTGTTTCATATAGCTAATCCTTGATACTAAACACATCCAGCATGTAAGGAACTTGTTGTTTCCAGTTCTTGTATGTTGACTCTAATCTAAATACAGATACCAGTCACATGCTAAAACAAAAGGCCACATAACAGATAGCAGTGCTATCCAATGCATGGCCTATGCAGAGACACGTGGTGGCTCCACCCTTCTAGCAGAGGGCCTACATTGACCCCTTTGGTCACAATCCAGTAGAAACTAATGTAAAAAAACAACACTTCACCAAAACTGGACCGTACTTTCAGAACTAAATGTCAAACTATTTCCACTTAAGGCCATGAAGCTTTAGCATTTCAAGTAATGCCATGGCAGCATCCATATTCCCCCTAGGTAAGATTTAGTATGCATGCTACATCGTCTTCATTCATTATCCACATATTTTGAATCTGATTTACTTTTCGGTCATGGTGGATGAGATCCTCCATTTTTCATTTTGTGGCAGTTCTATCCTGACCTGGCTAATGGTTCAAAATGGCACTGAGTGATCCATCTGAGAAAGCATAGCTCTAAAGGCAGCTAGACCCCTCCCCCAAACCCCAGCCCTGGCTCCCGATCCAACATCTGTAAAACGGAAATCATATCACACCAAAGTAAGACTTGTGAAACACTTTGCCTTTTAGCTTTTTTCTTTAATAAAGGCTTTCACAGGATCGAATACACCCATACCCAAGACATTAGCAAACAAAAGAAGGAGCTTAATCACTGACAATGCATTGCGCTCTGCTTTCTACCAGAAACGTGCAAATCGGTTTTACTTTTTTCTTTGTGGCGATAATCACCACTGGATGCTTGATGCTTCTCTGACACTGGCCAGTACCTGTGACCCAGTCTCAGGCACTGGACAGTACCTACAACTGTCCCTCCTGCATGCTACAGGAACAGCTCTGAATACAGCAGTTAAGGTCCGCAAGGGCTAACTAGGTCAGACACGAACTAGCTAGTGCATGTTAGTTTCGGTGACAATATACTTCATGTTGAAGTATTAAAATGTGGTCAAGTGGAAACCTGCCAACAATTCTTGCGCCTGCAGTATTTTCAGGTACATAACACTCCCTTTGTTGACATGTAGTCAAGAAAGGAATCTGTGACCTGAAAATCTATTGGTCTCCAATGCGCCAGCAGGGAGGAAGTGTTTCCCGACTGAAAGCAAGAAACTACGCTGCACAAAAATAAAGACAAAGATCACGGCGGTCCTCGTAGAACCAGAACCAGATGAGTAGCGGCCAGCGTTCCATCGCCGCTACAGCATCACAGCAGCCCCCTCGGTCAGCTTCCCTGGTTAAGAGAGACGGCGGAGACGGCGCCTTTCGCTGGGGGGTTGGGGGGGGAGGGGGTGGGGGGGGCTGGGGAGCGGGGTCACGTCGGGTCGGCCGTCTCAGAGCCTGTGTCTCGAGTCCTGGTTGAAGTCTCCCGGGGAGCCGCGGTTCCTGTGGGGCTTGTACGAGTCCTGGTAAGGGTCCTGGAGGTCCTCCTCCACCAGGGGGCAGTGCTCCCGGCTGTGCTGCGAGCCGAGGACAGGCGGTTGCGGTTCTTCCGCATGCGTTCGTTGTGGTAGTTCTCGTCCGCCGGCATCAGGCTGCGGCGCTCCACCGGGGAGACGTCGCCCGCCGCGTGGTTGCTATTGCGGTTTCTCTGCGCCTGTACCGGGAGAGAGAGAGAGAGAGAGAGAGAGAGAGAGAGAGAGAGAGAGAGAGAGAGAGAGAGAGAGAGAGAGAGAGAGAGGGAGAGGGAGAGGGAGAGGGAGAGAGAGAGAGAGAGAGAGAGAGAGAGAGAGAGAGAGAGAGAGAGAGGGAGAGAGAGAGAGAGAGAGCGATAGAGAGAGAGAGAGAGCGATAGAGAGGTACAAAGTTCAAACATTTGAACTGTACAATTGTGTATTCTTACAAAAATTCTTACACAGATGTGTAAGATGACTGAGGCGGCACTTTAATTTAATTGAACATCATGGGATTCACCTGCTATGATTATCAGTAATAAGCCAAAGTATACTCAAGATATTTAGCGATTTGAAAGTGAACAAAACTCAAACAGCAAACGTAACACTAATAGAAATATGTTTGAATTCACCACGCTTGTTTCACTTTCTCTACAGTACGCTTGTTTATTTCCTCCTCTGATCCAGTCACCACAGACTCTGACCCAGATGACTAAGCAATGACTAAGAGGACTCTGTGACAACGGTGCAAAGGAATGGCTTCCTCCTACACCAAAGCCGGCGCGAGGAGAGAGGCCCTGCCGGGTGCAGCTCACCTGCACGGCCGTGGGGTAGGGCGACAGGGCGCTGGAGCCCAGAGTCCGGCCCAGCAGGGGGTTGAGCGGCGTGCTCAGGGAGGTGTGCGTGGCGCGCCAGTAGGCCTCCAGGTATTCTGCCAGGTGCTCACACGCGTCCTCCAGCTGGTTCTCGTCCAGAATGATGTCAAACATCTCCTGTGGAAGCGGTCCACAGGTTTTGTTGAGTGTTATTATAGCGGTCGGGTTTAGGATAAGGGTTTAGGGACGGAGAGGTGCTTATAGGACGTCAACGGCAGTGTTTCGGAAAACCCAGATTAATTGTGATTTTTGTTACTTTATTGTATCCTTATCTTATCTTGTTTTGAGGAGAGTGCAAGAAGATGAAGGTGTGGCAACAGGGTGAAATCGTGAGCGTTAACTTTGAAATGATGCGACAATATCACTTATTAAAACAGCAAAAATGTGTAGGCTTTTTTTTAAACTCATTTTTAACTCAAAATAAATAAAGAATGAAAAAGAATTTGATATGAAGTGCACCTCAAATAAATTGACCCAAAGCCCAATTGACCTGGGAGGGGAGAAGAACTGAGAGGTAGGGAGAAAGAAGAAGTACAAATACATAGCAGGAGCAGAAATAGCATATATATATATATATTATATACTATAAAAAACATACTGGAGGGCACTGAGCTAGCTTGTCCGCGGCCACCAGCTGCACATTCAGATGTTTGCTTTGGGACTTCCCCCTGGATTTGATGAGCCGCTGGAGAACCTGTTGTGTTGCACACATATGAGGAAGGAAACGATTGAAAGAAAAAAGTGTGTTTCCAATGAAGTGGTACATTCCACAGACATGAGCCACATTGTTTATGTTTTGAATTGTTCCTCAAGGTTGTTTTTTTTCATTCCGGAAATGAACTGCAATCTGTTGACAAAGCATGCTGGATTCTAATTGACTGACAAGGCACAGGCCCTGTATCAGACTCTAAGCCCGGTTTTTCTGCCAGAAGAGGGCAGTGTTTCGACCAGCGTTGCCAGGGTTGCTCTATATGTTACGTACCTTGGGTGAGGAGACTTTAACATGGACGATGATGGGTGCTAGTGAGGTCTTGAGGAGCTGCGTGGGGTGGTTGATGGTGTCAGCGTCAAGCACCACCAGCTGTAGAGACCGGGCCAGCTCAAATATTCGTTCAATCTCACTCTGGACCTCCGCTGCAAAATAACAGTATTGTAGTGTTTTTTTCAATATATGAAGTAGTGTCTTAAAAGGCACTACAGACAACATTCAATACTGTCCTTTTTATGTACTCCAGCAGCAACCGTATGACTATATTATGCTAAATCTGTTGTTGCACAAAACTAGAGCTAAATGGTTTTCTAAAAAAATGGTGACACATTTTCTAGATGAGATGTGATCATAGAGCTGCATGCATGTGGGAAGGAGCCAATGGCCTGAGCTTGGAGCATGTCTTACCTAGGCTGGAGCGAGTGTTGGATCTTTCTATGATGGCCCTCTTACTGGGGTTGTTCAACACAGACCTCTTGGCCAGGGATATGTCAGCCGTTACCCTGGTGATGGATATCCTGCCCCCCAGAAACAAACAAACAAACATCTTCAGCTCAAGCGATGTAACGTCACCGGTCTGCTCGTATGATGACATAAAGGACAAAACAAAGGAGAAGCTGATCCACCTGATCCTGACAAATGAGGGAAGATCGCTCAGCTGGGGGCCACTCACCTCCCATCAAACCTGTGCTTCAAGAAGTCAAACAGAGCCTTCTGCATCATATCTGTCACCTGAGGTAACGCGTGAGAAAAGAGAGGAGCGAGAGAAGGGTGGCGGGGAAGGAAGAACAGAAAACAACGAGAGAGAGAGAGTTAATTCAAATAATTAAACATGATCAAGTATGTAGGTTGTAGACAAAGCAGTAAAAACACGTAAGGCAGTAGTACAAGGGCAGAGTCCTACTAAAAGCCTCCTACTCCCTGGGTGCGGTCTCGTGGGCCGCGGTGGGTAGGGCAAAGCGAGGGGATAGACTTGGTGGGGGAGGCCTCGTATTCCCTCTGCTGACACGATCCATGCTGGCTTTATGACTTACACCAAATCACTGAGCCCACTCAGACACACACACATACCCTACTGCCTTGCACTGAATGATTCCTCCTGGCGACACTAAACGATGGGACTGCCACCTACAGTGAGCCGCTCTGACCACGGTGATGTACCTTACATACAGGCCTTATATACAGGCTTTGGTCATGTCTCAAGCACAGGGAGAGCTATGCATTATTAGGTAGGTTGTTTAGTTCAAAACACATTCATGTATTTTTTCCTCTCTCAATTTTTATAATAGTGTGATGATTATACTAATATTAATTATAATGGTGTAATTAATTAGGAGTGTCTGTCAAGTCAAGAGATTACTCCATGAAGCCATGACAATAACAACAGGTTGATAATGACATCTCTATTACTGTCCATCCCGATCATTTAATTATTGTTATAATTAATGGAGTACCATCCATCCATACATCCATCCATCCCACTATTTGCGCCAACCTCAGAGCGCAGTATACATTTATTTTCTGTTTCTAATTTCAAACCATGCTCCAACTTTTTTTTTTTCTTGTCTTTTTTTCCTTTTTTTTCCTTCTACTGACGTAGTTTACCCAGAAGGTTGTTGCCACGGCAACACCAGAAACGGGCGATGAGGACTGTGATTCCATGACGACTGACTACCCCCCAGCCCCCCCCCCACCCCCCCCCCCGCCCCCATCCCACCCCTCCTTTCTCTGGCCTCTTTTCTTGCGTCTTGTGTCTCTCCGCTGGTAATTGATTATTGACAAGTGTTACATCGGGAAGGCATCACTTCAGCGGGGACTCATCGTCTCTAAAGGAGCCGATGGTAACGGCGGAGACGCTGGCGGCCCGGCGGTGGACATGAGCACCGACACAAGCCTCGGTGAAGCGCTGGAAGTTCGTCGCCTCAAGACTTATGTAACGCAGCGGCTACAGTATGAAGAGTGGATTCCTTTGGAGCTGGAGACGCACCACAGGGGGATACAGCACAACGTCACCCCCGTGTGTCAGGAGACGAGCACCGACAGCACATGAGTTTCATCGCTCTGCGGTCGCTATGACGTCCAGTTTGATGTTTGAGGACGAGGACGGTGGAGACTTTAAACTGCCGCTTGACCAGATTTGGGTGGGGGGGGGCTGTGGGGGTTCACAGGTTCTTACCTCATAGCCTTTCAGCGAGGGTCCCACCAGGACAACAGGCCTCATGGATGGAACCACATCATAGGGGGGGGGACGTGCTCAGTCTAGAGTGGGACACACACACACACACGCACACACGCACAGCACGCACCATCATGCGGGCACACAATTTGGACATAATGGTCAATTTGGATTGAACATTAATATGACTAGTTGTAATAGTATTAGCAGTAGATGCACTAGTTGTAATAGTAGTAGCATAGTAGTTCACATAGGCCAGAATACATTACTGTAGAAAAAACGTATTTAGTCAGATTTATGAAACACATCCAATTAGCTTATAGACATTATTATAGACAGAATATACATTTATAGTCTCTAAATCATCTATTTCTTTTCAGGTGATTCTCTTACTGTCAAAGTGTCAGGATACACTGTTCCTCATAACTTTTATACTAAATATATTAATACTAAATATATGATATTATTATAGTAAATAATAGTAGCATTGTAGACATACATACCACTTTCTGTTTCTGCTTCCCTGCAAGGAAGAGAAAATAGGTTCTGTCAAAACACATGAAGCGTGACTCTTCGCCCC